>NC_068387.1:25155379-25220379 GCF_023724105.1 Carassius gibelio
AGTGTTGTTTAAGTTACTGTTTCTAAGATTTGAGAATAAATTCTGTCTATCTGTGGCTAGTTTCACATTAAAAGCATGAAGGCTGTCTTTATAGATGCTATAGTGAATCTCAAGTTTCGCCTTCCGCCACATCCGCTCGGCTTTTCTGCATTGTCTTTTCATAGTCTGAAATTCTGTTGATTTACCTCATTTGCTTCAAACATGTATGAATTCTTTCTTCTGAGAAAAAATATATATTTTTGTGTTTTTGTGTATATAATGAAAAAATGGATCCAATTTTGTTTGGGAACCCAACGTTATTGCAGATTTCTTCTCTTATGTTCTGCAGAAGAAAGAATATCATACAGGTTTGGAATGACATGAGGGTGAGGAAATTATTTTTTCCTCTTTTTCTATGAACTCTCTTTTGTGGAATCCTATGTGGAATGCATTATCCTCAAAATCTGTGGTTTTCTGTAGGTTTGTCGTGGTAGTATGAAAAAGCAATGCTAAATGATAAAAATCAAATGCAACTTACCATGTAATTATCTATAAATCTTAATTTTTAAGCAAAGAGGAAACTTTTCTCATATCTCTCAAACACAGTTTGCTTTTTGAACTCATTATTGGCTGGTGAGAACTTTAAACCATCAAAATGCAGTTTTGCATTAAAACTGTTTAGGTATTTCTTAACAGTTTTGGTCTTGGAGCAAAACCAGATGCTAATCAAAACCAAAATCTCCAGCAGCTTGAGTTGGAGCAGGACGTGGTCTGAGTGTCTGTGACTCAGCAGAATCCACTGGTTTTTTATTGAGTCACAGTCTCTGCATGTGTGAACAGAAAGGCAGAAATGATCTGCATCAGACTGAGAAGCAGTCGATAAGTGAAAGCAGATCGTTCAGGACTTTGAGTGATTGTACTCTGACAGACGCTCAGGAATGATGACGAGTGTTTTGTGGAGCATCTCTCCATTGTGTGCCATACAAGCAGAAGTTTATGAGATCCTTACAGTGACCTCTAGTGCTCGCCATCATGCTGTATGTAAGATACTGTTGTTTTACCTCTAGATTAGCTGCATCATTCATGTTCTGCAGTTGTTTTTAATATATTAATTGACTCAATTATGTCATGATCTCAATTATGTAGTGTCGTAATTTAAACAACAACAATTGCTGGTAGCCATTGACAGCACCTGTTTGGTTACCAACATTAAAAAAAAAAAAATCTTCTTTGAAACAGCTGAGTAAATAATCGCAAAATGTTATTTTTGGGTAAACAATCCCTTTATAGATGCATTTCTAAGAAGAGACTTTAATAAATGTGTTCCGGTTAAACTCATACACTTAATATCACTTTAAATAATCATATTATAATTAATAAGGAGATGATTAGGGTGCTTTAAACTTTCCTTGTGTTTAGTTCCATTGAATAGACTCTCATTGAAAGACTCTTTGGTAAAGACTGATGAAGTAGTTTTATTAGTTTAGGTTCTGTATCTGGATGGGAAATCATTAAAATAAACTGGAATGAGTTGCAAAATAAGCGATCATGCCTGTTAAAAGCCTTGACATTTCTCCGGACATGTGGAACAGAGTTCACGCGGTGTTTTCCTGTATCACCAGGTGCAGATGTTGGCAGGCGCTGCTTTCGTAGGCCTATATTTCCCAGGAGTCTCTCTGATTCCAGTCTTTCTTTCAGTCTCCAGGGTAGTTTTTTTTGCAACAACAGCAATTTCGCTGTACAACCCTTTCAGTGCGGACCACCATTGTAAATTTGAAAATTGCCCAAGTCTGAGCATCTAATGAATATATTTATGAGTCCAGTGTTCAAATCAGTTTCAAATCAAGTCAAGTTCAGAGATTTAATTTGGTTTCTCAGAAGAGGAAAATATTTTCCTCCTGATGTTCCTATAGGTACTTTAGAAGACTTTTTGATGTTCATGTGGGTAACACTTCATTTCATACCTTTCCAACATATCTGTGTGACTCCACGTCCAGGTGATATTTCACCCCCAAAAATACATTATTTTGCAAGTTTTATACATGTGATATATTTATAATATGAGGGGCCGTACAAGCCATAATTCATTCTGCCACTCTTACATTCTCCTTTCACATACATATATTTTTGCATTCATTCTCTGCTTCAGTCGTGTTGCCAGATACACGTATTATAAGTGTCAAAGGTTTTTATTTATTTATTTTTTTTTCACTTAATTTAGGAAGTGAATAAAGTGGGAGGTTGTAAGTTAGGGAAAGCAATATCTTTATATTATTTCAATAACTCAAGACTCATTGCGGTTTATTTATTTTTATATTTTAATTTTATTTATTTTTTCAAAATCTGGCAACACCAGCATAATGTTAACTGTCAGTAATAAATAAATAAAAATACAAGGTTCAAAACAGCGCGGGCAGGTTATTCCTGACAGGATGCAATTTGGTAACAAACGTAGTGATCATCTTTAAGACAGATACATATAATGTGTATTTATAAATAAAAATTAAATTCACATTTAATAAAAATATAAATAATCTATTATATGAATTATATCTAAATATTGAGTATACTACAATTGTTTTTTATATTAATTGTAGTCAGATAATGAGATAATAGTGGCATGAATGGGGAGGGGTACTTAATTGTCTGCATAATAAGGAAATTATAATTATGTATTTCTTTATTTTTGGGTGAAAATGGGAGATTTCACCCATCCGTTCAGGAGGGTTTTAAATAAAGACAAAGTCTACCAGTCCGTTTGCTCTTTTAAAAGTAAATGTAATTTTCTTTCATCAAGTGGCACTGCTGTCTAAAGTACCATCTACTTCAGTGAAACCGTTTCTTTTCAGGTAAGCAGTTTACTTGAGATGTCCAGAAGCGGATCTTATTAGATCATCGTGTTCTGCCAGAAAACCCTGAGTGTGCTAAACTACCCAGACCTGTTTTTGTTTCCCCACTCCTGTTTGCCTAGTTACCATTTTTATTGCATTTTGTTGACACTGTTTGCTTTGCGGATTCTGCCGTCTGCCTCTGTGATAGGTGGTCTGAGTTAATAATGAGTCTCATGTATTTATATTTAGCCATTCAAGAATCAGTTCCAGCGCTCGGGCTGGTTTTAATGTAAGAGACGTCCATTCATGCACACACACCGACTGGTTAAAAGACGTCTGCCAGAGCCAGACTCAACCCCGTCCCGAAGCCTAGACGCCTGCAGCTCGGCGAGGGAACGCCGGCCGGATGTTTGGTGTTGAAATGGGTTGGGATGTGGAAGTACGGCTGCCATCTCCAGTCCAGGTGCTCGCGCTGACATATGTCAGAAGCGTTCGGTGTCCGAATCAATTAGCTTCTCTGGGGTAGAGCAGGGAAGACAAATTGGCAAAGTGTTTTGTTTAAATAAATGGCCTCGGTGGAGTTTTTCCAGGGGGAGCGAGGCTTGTTAGGAATGTGTGGTCTCATCGTTCTTAGAAATAAGTCGTTGCAGCATCGTCCGTTGACAACACGTTTACTTATTCACACCATCACAAAACCGAAAGCTGAGACCTCCCGGCTGCGGACGGATTGTGTAATGTGGTATATTCATTGAGTTTCAGTCTGTATTGATGTGGTTTGTATACAGTAAGTTCACGTTCTGGATGATGAAGCTTGCTTAATGTCATTTGGGATGAGAGGAGAGCACAAACTCTGAATCTTAAAGAAATAGATCACCTTGAAATGAAACTTTTGTCATCCTTTACCCATCCCAAAGATGTATGTTGAACACAAAAGACGACATTTCAAACAGTTGCCGCAAGCCATTGACTTCCATAGTATTTTTACTTGTAATCCAATGGCTACCGGCAACTGTTTGGCCACTAACATTCTTCATAATATCTTCTTTTGTATTCAGAAGAAGAAAGAAACTATTGCTTGGGTGAACTGTCACTTTAAGCATTAAATACTGGCTCAGAAATCATCAGATTTTCACCTGCTCGATGTTAAAAGGAGTTAAAAATCCCACAGACGTACAGTGAAGGACCCGAGCCGTATCTAAAGACCAGAAACTGTTTTTGATGCAAATGGGAAACACTTATCAAACTCCCGTCTCACAGGGACTCTGAGTTTCAGCAAACATTGATAAAGCTCCCTGCCAAACATCACCATTAAACCGCAAAACACAAGCAAAACGTTCTGTCATGTCGAGCTGTACGAGTTTGTGTTCTGGCGAGTCGGTGTTTTTCACTAATTGTTTTTGACGAATGTTTTCCCTCTTTGTTATGAAGCAGGTCAGACGGCGTCTTGGAGAACAGTGTTATAGGGTTGTTTTGATGATTGGATAAATATCCAGGTCACATTTCACCCCAAAATTAAATTTTCAGTAAATAAATTACGCCTTTTTAGGATTATTTTGCGGGCCAGGGTGACAACTAAAGCGAAAACCTAAGCCATTAAAAAATACTTTCATTACACATTTTTTAATAAACTGAAATGAATATTTTATCTCAGCTCGACAAGGCATTTTTGTTTTGTTTAACTACAATTACTAAAATAATTAAAACTAAATAAGCTAAAACTAAGAGATAAAAAAATGTAAGACATGATAAACTAATAAAAATCCCTAAACACAACAAAATTACTAAAACTTAAAATTAATATGAAAGCAGAAAATATAAAAGTTATATATAATTTAAAGTAACAAAAATTCTAAAAGTGCATCTATAATATTATTATAACACTGCTATTTACTAATATATAATGTCAAATTTGTTTGCATTGACATTTACAAATATTATGTATTGTGTGTGTACAGTATATTATACACACACACACACACATAAATAAATGCTCGCATTATTTTTTCAGAATTTAAATCAGCAGTAAATATTTTTTTTAATTATCTATCTATCTATCTACATGTTCATATGTAAATCAGCATTAAATAATTATTTTCTTTCACATTTATTTTGTCTTAAAAGTTTTTTTGTTATTTTCATTTAGATCAAATGTGCTTATTTTTCGTATCTTTTTCGTCGTGCAAAATATTTCACTTATTTAACCCTTCTCAGTTTTAGATCCAGGAGTGTTCTTGACGGGTTTTGTGGGATTTATCCACATCACATACTTTTTCAAACATCACCAGTCTCCTTCGAAGCTTAACTAGTGACCCTCAGGTTTGTGTTGAAAGTCTAATGAAGTTTTTCAGCCTTCACATCAGATTTTGAGGTGATGTGATCTCGCTCCCTGTCTGCTAGTTTTGCAAATATCGCGGCTTGTTTCATTTTGCCGTCTTTCAAAGGAAATGGTGTAATTGATCTTTACAAGGACGCTGTGAGTGGAATTCTCCCGGCTCTTCCTGTTACCTTTTCTAGTGTAATCAAATAATGGGTTTGGTTTCAGAGCTCTGCAGTAGCAGAGGAGAGGCTTGTTTATTTGACTTCTGCCGTTCTGTTGCATGAAAGCTCCAGCACTGGAACGTGAAGCAGAGACCTGTCGAGGCCAGTGGTGCTTGAAAATGTGTTGTAATTCACATTGATTTGTCTAATTAAGGAGCAAGACCTGTGTGCTTTCCTCAGGCCAGGAATCTCTCTCTGAATTCAGTCGTGTTGAGCTCTTTCAGTCCCTCATATGCAAACATGTTTTTGTACCAGGATGTGTAATATTTCTGGACTGGTCTTCATTTGCTCACTTTCGTGTCGTTCCAAATGCAGCTTTTTGTTTTGAAACACAAAAGATGTTTAGCAGAACGTCTGAGCTGCTTTTGTGCTCATATGATAAAAGATTTAAGATCTTAGATCTCATTTACTTGGGAGTTGTTTGTTCAACTGTTAACTAAAGCTAAAACAAAAAAATATACTGTATATTTTCATTACTTGAGACAAAATAAATGTTAACACTTTTTATAAAAGTTAGCTAGTTGGTGAGGCAAAATTTCGCGTTTTCATGTAGTTTAGTTTAGATTAATAAACTAAAACTCATAAATAAAAATTATTTTATTTCTTGGAGACCAACATTGAAGGGTTGTTTTGATGATTGGACAAATCACAGAAAAACATACCCAGATCACATTTCCCACCAAATTCAAATTAATAAAAACTTTAAATAGTTTTTTTAGACTATTTATTAGTTTAATAATATAATATACATAATAATTATAATATATATATATATAACATTTATTTTTATTTATTTGTATAATTTATGTAGACAAATTAATACAAATGACAAAAACACAACACAGTTACTAAAACTTTAACTAAAATTAAAATGAAACATAAAATATAAAATATAAAACTAAAATCTAATTCCAAATATTAACTAAAACTAGAATATTATATCAAAATGATAATACTAAAATAACACTGCTATGTACTGCTTGTTATACTAACTTAAATTTTCAGTAATTCAGTTTTTTTATCTTATTAGTTTATATAAATATCAGAATGCTAAATATTATATTTATAATTGCATTTTGACATTTTCTTGACTTTTAAGCACTTTTTCCATTACTGCAATCCATTCTGGATGCTTTTTTTTATTTTTTTGTAACTTTTGATTCTCATTCGTTATTTTTCATTACTGTAATACACGAACAACTTATATTTAAGATAATAATGCCAGAACATATGATTTTGCTCACAGGATTTAGATTTGTGTTAGTCTTTTTCAGTGTTTCATTAAAAGAAAACAAGGAGGCCAGTTTTTCCTGAGACCAGCTGTCAATCAAACCGTCATCAGCCCCTCCCTCCACATCTGTGTTTACGTTTCAGATTTAGTCTCCTGTTTTCTTTGTCTTTTTTTTTTTTTTCAGTGAAACCAAAAACGATAATATGCAGATGGGTAAAAACACCCTCGATCTTATGAATACCGCTGTAGTATGATAACTCAGGCATCTCAGAAATGGTAAAACAGTCCTTCGCCTCTGCAGTAAACTGTCAACAGCCTCGCTGGAAAAAGACCACAGAGATCCCAGTGTTCATGACTGAATGGAATAACCCGACTTCATTTAGCTTTGATCAACCTGTAAAATTAGAGCAATTACTAAAATTAATCTGATATTTTGCAGAAGACAGTTTTGTGAGCCAAGGGTTGCAAATGGTACGGAAAAACCTTCCTTAAGCCTGAAAAGAGCCGTACTGTCAGACTTTTAAGCAATCATGTTTTTTTCCCCCTTTTGGGCCAAATTCATCAAATGTTTTCTTTTAAATGGGTTTATATGCATTTAACTTTGATGTTGTGGGGGGATTTTCTTTTTCCCGAAAATGCTAGTTACTGTTAACGCAATGCACTAATATTTATTGACTTATCTCACACAGGCTATTGCTTGGAGATAAATAATAATACCGTAATAATAATAATATTAATTAAAAAAAAAAAAAAAAAAAAAAAAAAAAAATATATATATATATATATATATATATATATATATATATATATATATATATATATATATATATATATATATATATATAAAATCATATATATAATCATAATTAAAAAAAATATATATATATATATATTTTTTTAAATTATGATTATATATATGATTATATATATATATATATATATATATATATATATATATATATATATATATATATATATATATATATATATATCGTTTAATTAAAAAATTAAGTTTTGGTAGTTTTGTTTTATGTTTACAATTTATTTAATTGTATATAATATAATTCAGAAATATATTAACTATATTAAATTATATTACATAATATTAAATATAGGCCTCATTGAGCTGAGCTTATGCTCCTAAGTTTTCAAATGAGCATTGCCAAAATTATTCAAAAACCATGCTTTTTGATATACATTTCATTTCTACTGTATACTATCCTAGGTTTTATTTTAATTTTAGTTTTGGATTTTCAGTTTTCACATTATAATA
Organism: Carassius gibelio; assembly: GCF_023724105.1. Taxonomy (NCBI): domain Eukaryota; kingdom Metazoa; phylum Chordata; class Actinopteri; order Cypriniformes; family Cyprinidae; genus Carassius; species Carassius gibelio. The sequence continues at coordinate 25,163,232 of NC_068387.1, forward strand.
TAATATAATATAATATAATATAATATAATATGTTGTAGTATTGTATTACATTACATTATATTGGTCTTATCAGTTTTTGAGTGAACATTGAAAAATTATCCACAAATAATTTGTATATATATTTCGTTTATATACATTCATAATAAATTACTGATATACTATCCTAGGTTTTATTTTAATTTATTTTTATGTTTTCACATGAACTTTTATTATATTATGTTTTATCTTTATTTAATTTTTATTTAATTAAAAAATATATATATTTGACCAATCAGTCCAGAAAATAAATACCAAATGTGCTAATTAAAATAAAACAAATTGACAAAAAGATAGAATCCAAGTTTTGGTAATAAATTAGCATAACGACAGATTTATAAGCAACGGTTAAGAGAATAAATTAATATAAATAATTTTTACTCTTCTAGTTCAAATCTAGTCGAATGGGTCATAAAGATGTTAATGTATCATTGTACATCAGAATACTGTCCTTTATAAATATAATTCCTCAGGAAAGTGGTTCTGGTTTCCGAGGATGATGGGAATTTTGGCCGGGGTGCGTGTGGAGAGTGAGGGATGAGATTCTGCATACTTACAGCCATTTTTGTCTATTAAAAACCATTCCTCTGTGAAACGGTGGGACCGACATGGCAGCCGGTATGTCGACCTTGGTGTGATGCCAGGCCAGAGAGATCTATATTAAAGTCTTGTGGCGCGGGGGTAAATGCTCCCCCTGTGTGTGCATGTGTGGGGTCCATCCGGCTCGCACACTCACATGTACGTTCCTGAGCAAATATATTTATGATCAGCAAATGTTTACAGACGCCGAGAACTGCTTGTGTGTATTCCAGGTCTCAAGGTGGATTAAGTCTGTGCCTCTTCATGAAGAATATCATCTTTTCTTTTTTGGACGAGTTGTAGTAAGCTGCACTCCAGAGTCGAGGATCTTTCAAGGGCCCTTCAGTGGTTTTACCAACAAGAGCTCTTTATCGAGAATCGCATGCTGAAAGGTTTCTATGTTTTTCCAGAGCAAAATGAAAATGCAAACATAAAAACAAAAATTAAAAAGTCCAGGTCCATGCAAGTCAATCACAAAATGTCCAGCTAATTTTAGGACAATTAAATATTTTTTTCATTCTTAATTTATTGTAATGACAATTAAGCACAATTATTAATACAAACGGCACATGTTGACCCTGCTTAAATTATGATTCAATTAGAGTTTTGAATCAATTCATTTAAATACCAAAAACATAAGAAACCATATTTTGAGTAAATTAATATGTGCCTTTTTATGATTGCTAATTTGTATTTATTTATATATTTATTGGCTATTTACCATGGTTATTATTGTTAATGAAAATGAAAACCATAAAGTCATTACTTGAACAAATAAATTTTAACTGAAATGTAATACATTTAAATAGACAGTCTGAACTGATTCACATAAATAAATCAAAGTTAATTTTTTTTAAGTAAAAGAAACAATAACACAATTAAATTTTAAAAAAGACTTTTTTAGGACTGTTTATTAAGGCTTTTTAGTTATTATCATTACTTAAAACTCAAACAATATAAAGCTGAAATAAAAATAAAATAATAATTTCTTTTTTTTTTTTTCAAATTAATCAACATTTTATTATTTTATACGCGTATATAAATAGTAAAGCCTATAAAATCATATAAATGATCGATAATTATTTAATCTTTTTAAATGGAAAAACTCTTAATGATAATTTAAATAGGCTTCCTTCTTTTCAGATATTTTCATGTTCCTAATGTCGTCTTTTATTTTATTTTGTAACTGTTTTGATTATTACATGATTTAAATTTTTCAGATCGTATTTAGTTGTCATATACAAGTGCATCCTCAACATCAAATCATCTTTTTAACTAAGAAAAACCAGCTCTACAAGTAATCAGATCTTGCTCTTCTTGTGTTTGTTATAATATACGTCACAGACCATTAGTTGTGGTTTGCTTCAGTTCAGTTCAGTGTATTTATATAGCACTTTTCACATTCGCGTCCAAAGCAGTTTTACAAAGAATAGTTTTGTTGAACTCGATCCTCCCTTTTTATCCTTTTGTTAGGACGGGTTTAAAAATATCAGTAAGTTAACACTACAGTCCTTCCATGAGATTTGCCATAATTCTAGAGCGTTCATGGGATATGTTGATTTACATAAGAACGGCTATCATTTGCACCATGATGGATGAGCTGTTTTTCTTCTTTTGGCAACAAAGTGAAATTATAGCACTTCACCAGACATTTTTCATTGCAGTTTTTTTTTTTTGTCCTTCTCGAACTTAAAGATTTAGTTGCATATGATTTAGACATTCCTGTGTAAACCTCTCATGCACTGGCCGATAGAAAGGTCAATTATGTCTTTACATTAAACCAGGACACATATAACACATTTAATCCTATTTCTAGACTGCTTATCTTGTTTTCATATCGAGGCAAGCACCACGCGGTATTTTGCTGTGCCTGGTTCATTTTTATCTGTTGTTTTGATGCATTTCTCTCTGTTTGCCATGCGCTCAAGGACATTTTCTGACCCGTTTGAGCAGAAATAGCAAAGTTAGACGTTCTTGCACAAGACTTGAAACTCACGTCCCGCCGAAAGTGACTCAAGACCTGCTCTCATAATAAAACCCCTTATCGGTTTCCTCAAGGTCTTCATGCAGTTGAGTGCTGATTTTAAAAACATCTCTGGGTTGATGTTACCAAGCGCTGATTGTTACATACTCCCGCTTTCTTTGCTGATTGAATTGCCTTTCTTTCTGTCTTTGCTCCTGCAGCTCCATCAGGCCGCAGAGGTGGCCCTCCTGAGAGGAGCCAGGGCCATTTCACCAGAGGATATCATCTTTCTAATGAGGAAAGACAAGGTACATGAGACATTACCGCAACATAAATCATTAGCCTTCGTATGTATGGACTACCGCTTTGGTTATCGAGTAGTTTTATTGCTTTTGTAGTTCTGTTGCTTTTAGCTCACTGGTTAAAAGCAAGAATCAGGGCTGGGTGATACATTAAAAAATAAAATATTATTTTGATATTTATCTGATTTCAGTGAAGAGGGTAAAGTAGATGAAATAGGTTTAATGCAAGAACTGAAACACAATTAACTTCTAAAAAAATAATCATTCAACAAAACAGGTTTTCCTATTTTAAAAGGTTTAGCACATTCTCTCTGTAATTATTTCAAATTATTTCATTTAAATGAATCAAACTTTCTCTCTCTCTCGTACTCACTCTCTCACTCTCTCTCTCTAACTCTATCTCACTCTCTCTCACTCTATCTTACTCTATCTCACTCACTCTCTCACTCACTCACTCTATCTCACTCTATCTCTCTCTCACTCTATCTCTCTCTCTCGTACTCACTCTCACTCTCTCTCACTCACTCTCTCTCACTCTCTCACTCACTCACTCTATCTCACTCTATCTCTCTCTCTCTCTCTCGTACTCACTCTCACTCTCTCTCACTCACTCTCTCTCACTCTCTCACTCACTCTATTTCACTCTCTTTCACTCGCACTCACTCTCTCTCTCTCGCACTCACTCTCTCACTCTCTCTCTTTCTCACACTCTCACTCTTATCTCACTCTCTATCACTCTCTCACTCTCACTCTATTTCACTCGCTCGCTCTTTCGCACTCACTCTCTCTCTTTCTCTCATTCACTCTTATCTCACTCTCTCTCACTCACTCTCACCATCTCTCACTCTCACTCTATTTCACTCGCACTCACTCTCTTTCACTCTCTCTCACTCACTCTCTCTCACTCACTCTTTCTCTTTCTCTCACTCTCATCTCACTCTCACTCACTCTCTCTCACTCACTCACTCTCTTTCACTCTCTCTCACTCACTCTCTCTCACTCACTCACTCACTCTTTCTCTCACTCTCATCTCACTCTCACTCACTCTCTCTCACTCACTCACTCTCTTTCACTCTCTCTCACTCTCTCTCTCTCACTCACTCACTCACTCACTCTCTTTCTCTCACTCTCATCTCACTCGCACTCACTCTCTCATTCACACTCTCTCTCTCACTCTCACTCGCTTTCTCTCTCTCGCACTCACCCTCTCTTTCTCTCACTTTCACTCTTATCTCACTCTCTCTCACTCTCACTCTATTTCACTCGCACTCACTCTCTCTCACTCACTCACTCACTCTCTCTCATTCACTCTCTCTCACTCACTCTCACTCTATTTCACTCGCACTCACTCTCTCTCACTCACACTCTATCTCTCACTCTCAGTCTCTCTCTCTCACACTCTCTCTCACTCACTCACTCTCTCTCACTCTCTCTCACTCGCTTTCTCTCTCTCTCTCCATATATATATATCTTTTTTTAACACCAGCAATTTATTCATTCATTTAAATTTTGTAGGATACAAAGATGGACGGAGATTGTTTTAGTTTAAACATGGAGCCTGTTAACTTGAGATATGCATGTGATTACAGTAAGATGGGAATGTAGATTAATGCAACTAAAACACAATAAACCTTAAGAAATAAAATCAAGGTCTTCTACACATCTTCCCTAAATATTGTTGAGATGACACGTTGAGTGATGATGCAAACAGACTGGTCCAGATTTTTGAATCGATCCATTGAAATGATTTTCACTACACCTATGTCCTACGTCATCTGCCGGAACGCCACTCTCTTGTGAACGCACATACGACAGGTTCATAAAGTTTTAAATATGGAGATTTTCTTACACAAATGCATGGCTTAGCCTCAGAAGGCCTTTATTAACCCCTTGGAGCACTTTTTATGATGGATGGATTGACTTTTTAGGGCAAATTCACTGCCATTATAGAGCTTGGAGGAGCCAGGATATATTTTTAATGTAACTCTGATTGTATTTGTCTGAAAGAAGAATATCACATACACCTACGATGGCTTTGATGATGAGTAAATCATGGAGTAGGTTTCATTTCTGGATGAATTATCCCTTTCAATGTCTATTTTTTTCTCCTAACATTTACAATACATACATATATATTAATTTTTCGCAATATTTATAATGCTGCTTCATTCAGTGTTGGCAGCTAAATTATTCTGAATGCAAAAAGACGAGATTTATTTAATGTTGTGAAGAGACTCAAACTAAAAGATAATTTTGTGAGATGCAAAGATGGATGGAGACCCGAGTCTGTTTAATTAGCGACAATATTGATTTTTGCTGTATTTCATTATTGACAATGTTAGTTCAGTATTATGAACACATCGCCAGCTCTAGAAAGAACTAAACTGTCTGAAACTAAAAGATAATTTTGTGGGGTGAATAGATGGAGCAGATTGTTCTAGTTTGAATGCTAAACTTGTTATTTTGTTCTCCCAGAAAAAATTACGGCGACTCATCAGGTACATGCAGTTCAGAGACTACAAATCCAGAGTCCTCAAAACCATCGAAGATGAAGATGTGCTGGATTCAGGTACGATATCTGAAGCATTTTTCAATAATTTCATCCATTTTCTGGTCTGCCACTGATTCAGAGTCGAGCATCCATGAATCAAGTGCTCGTTTGTTGTTGAATCACAGTCATTGCTGACAGAAAATAAGATGCATGACAACTAACCATATTTTGTCTGAATTCAAATTCAAAAATTCTAATCTTTTAGAACAAGTAATGGATCGGAACATCATGAATTTTTTTTTTTTTAAAGGTACCTCTGAATGAGAGCCTGCTCTTGATTCCCAACCCTAGTTAATGTATTGGACTTTCATATGTTTTCCGCTTAGCATGTTTTCCATATGAATGATTTTGTTCATAAGATATTCAGTACATTTCCCCCCATCAACAGCATTTTACCATTTAGCTGTTTTCTTAAATGACGAAGAGGCACATAATGAGTGGAGTCGAGGGGTAATTTTGTACGCCACAGTCAATCAGCGAGAGTCATTTACCGAAATGCCAGCAGAAGCTTTGGCATGAATCTGCTTTGAACAGCCCTCCCTCATCAATATCACCGAAAAATGAGCGTGAGCGAGGAAAACCATCCGCAGAAGCAGCGTAATGTCATGCAGAGTGTCATTAGGACTCGTGCTCCTCATCTAGAGTGTAACTTGAGAGATGGAAGAACATTGAAATGCGGCGTTTGGATTGGAGTCTCCTTGTCTGAACGCAGAAGCTTTTCCATGGCTTGCTGTCCGTAATGTGTTGCTCTTCTGAAAGTTGCCTGACCCCAAAGAAGCGCTTGAAACCAGGAGATTATTGTTCTCTGACTATTATCTGCATTATTGCATGCAAAATCAAATCTAAGAGGGAATTGTTTCAGTGTGAAGACAGAAAAGCCTTTCTTTCTTTCTCTGAGAGCGAGAACATGGGTTCTGATTTCTTTCCATGCAGTGTTTGTACAGTGACCCCTAAAACAACTAAACTGCAAATGAGGAACTTCTGTTCAACCACCATTGTCTTTTCTAAGGTTGCTCAGCAGATTTAGGGACAGATGTAGTAGAGCAGGAGATTGTTATTGTGAAGTGCTTTTTATTTTCTTACTACATGTTCCTAAATGCTTATATTCGGAGTGATTCATCAAACCCATTTAGTCGTCAAATTTACAGGAAATCATAATGTTAATATGAATAGTATCTTAATCTTCATGGCAGCTTGATGAGAGCTGCTAAATGCAACTATATGGCATGAAGACTATTTATTTTTACTGTGAGTTCAAATCATAGTGCAGAAAAATAATTTCACCATTTTTTTTCATGTTGAATATTCTGTTTCATTTGGAAATACAAGTAATTACAACTGACATTGTTAGGTAAACATGTTAGGTAAACACACTTAAATTATGGTAGGTAAGTCTAGGGAAATAATGCATGGTATAAAAACATTTCTGTATTTTTATGCACATTATGTTTTGATCTGCTATGTCTATAGCACTTCTTATCACCAAGCAAATTAAAAATATTTTACTTGTAGTTGTCGGATAAATTCACTAAATCAAAAGTGTTTAATGCATTTGTTCAATATTTATTTGTTCAAAGCACTTCTAAACATCCTATTACATTAAGCTTGGACACATTTAATATGTGATTTTTTTTTTTTTTACTACTTGTAGTTCTTAATTCTAAAGCATTAATTAACTAGGTCAAATATGTTTTTACTAGTGTTTAATGTAACATTTCATTATTAGATTAACTATTCGTCCAGTTGAACACTTGTCACCATGTGTTCAGTTCTCATTGTATAAAATCAGGTCTCACATGTGCCTCTTGGAAATACAAGTAGTTACGGACATAATTTGGGTTGCAAGCCCTGTTGGTTGGTCGTGTTTAAACATTTAGACGTATTGTTCTGTAAACATATGCTCAGTTAATTTAAGGCAGGTGCAGTAAGTCTAGAAAAAAAGTGCGATATGCAAACTTTAATGTACTTTTATGCAGTTTTGTGTTTTAATCTACCGTGTTCAAAGCATTTCTATTACATGCACATTTAAAATGCCATTTTTAACTTGTACTTCTTGATTTTAAAGAATGAATTCATCAGATAAAATATATTTTTTTCACCAGTGTTTATATAGTTACATTATAAAGCGCCATTTCATAGTTATTAGATTAACTATTTATCCAAACCAAGATTTTCCAAGGCCTTTTATTCATCCAAATATTGTATCCAATGTCAAATTAAGGATTCTTTAAAGCCAAAAATGCACTACCAATTATGTACGTCAACGTATTTGTATCATTTAAAATTGAGTTTATGCAAACTGACGTTTTGACCGTTTGATTGAGTTGCAGCGTTTACAGAGGAAGTCCACAATTACATTCTGTTGGAGGTTATGCTGTGCCAGTCCCAACGAACCTGAAGCCCATAAAACAAGCTGTTATTGAGGTGTCATAAATTCAGTAACCTTGATTAAACACATTCTGGGGCTATTTCTGTCATACACAACCAGACGTTACTTCACACGCTGACGCTCAAATGCATGAACATGCTGGAAACATTGAAAATCAGTTGCTGTGGTAGAGCGTGGTTTTATCCTGCTGTGGGAGTTATGTACATAGTGAACAAAACTTGACACAGATATAAAATCTCTCATATTTGAGCTGCTTATTAGTCTGGTTTCCAGCTCTGCTCACTCTGGACATTCGTTAGCCGACTTCACGAGGTGCATCATGGGATGTTTTTAAACACTAGCGAAGTAGGAGTATGTTTGATGGATGCTTTTTTACCTCAAATATATTATTATTCTTTGAAAATAAGATTGTATTTATTTATTTATTATGTTAATGTAATGTTATCATTCATTAATGTTAATAATGTACTTTAAAAATATATTGTAATAACATTTTAAAATTAAAAATTAAATTATATTTATATATTAAGGGTACATTATTGACATATATTTATTTTAAACATTCAAATTATGAATAATTATATCTTATAATGTGTTAATAATAATAATGTTTTTTCTTTATGAGGCTTTGCACTCCAACTAATATATTTATTTAGTTAGTTATTGTTAATGTTAACATTATTAAATGTTAATAATGCACATTAAATATATGTTGTAATAATTATATTACATTAAAAGTACATTATTAACATTTATACATTTTAAACGTACATTAAGCATACAATATATAATATTTTTTATGATTATTTGATTATGCTTTTCCACTCAAATATATTATTGTTTAAAATAAGATTTTATTTTATAGTTATTATTCTAATGCAATGTTTACATTAATACATTTTAATAATGTTCATGAAAAATTATATGCATAATTATATAATGTATTAGTAATTTTAGCATAGTCATTTTGTTAAATGAACATTATTAATATTTATATATATATTAGCACTTTAAAAAGTATGAATACACCTATGTTATTATATATTATTTCTACGGTTAATAATTTTGTAGGTGGAGTGGACAGTAAAGGAAAACCATCTATAAGTGTTATATATTTACATACATTTACCAATATGCATATTTACTAATTAAAAATACTTTTAAATAAATGCAAAATTAATTTTTGTCTACAAAACTCATTTCAGACATTTAACTGAGGATGCAATATATATTGGACCAATATCAGTTATCCTATTTTGATAGTGGTTATTTATCAGTCAGTATTGAGTAATATTTTCACCAGCTTTAAGATTTAGCTCATCTGTCATTGTGATTATGGCAAAGATTAAACCATTAAATCAATTAAAACATTTTCCATCTCTCATAAAAGACTTTATAGATTATTCAAATCCATTGTTTTTAACTTTTGAGACTAGACAGCATCCCATAGATCCCTTTATTTTTTTCCCTCATACAAACAGTGTATAGTTTTGTATGGTTCTGTGACAGATAAGTGTGTGTTGTCTGAGCTCTGGGTCTTCATGACTCAGGTAAAGGAGTGGAGTGGGCCGCTGGGTCTCAGCTGAGTGACTGTTTCTGTCCTCTCACAGACAAATACAACAGCAGCAGCAGCAACGTCAACAAGAGACAGCGTCTGCTGCAGGACTTCATGAGCTCCATCGACCAGACGGGGGAATTCCTGACGCTGGTGGAGGAAGAGGAGGTGGATGAAGTCAAGCAGGAGCGGCTGGAGGTGAGAGCACAAATATGCACGCTTTCATGATAAAGATTGGCCGAACTCACTAAAACCCTGCGTCTTAACAAAATGACTATGCTAAAATTACTAATACATTATATAATTATGCATGTAATTTTTTATGAACATTATTAACATGTATTAATGTAAACATTAATGTAAAACCCTGCGTCTTGTTCATGAACCACAGTCATGCACATTTAAATTAAGATTTGATGTTTTACAGGCACAACAATACATTAACTATCAAAAATCTGTGTATTATTCAAATCCATATTAAATTTTAGATGCAGTCGATAAACTTGCATTGTGAGAAAACACAATTTGAAATTTAATTTATTTAATTTATTTTTTTATATATATTTTTTTACCAAGGCAGTTTTTGCCTATTTTTTATTTCATAACATATTAGATTTACAATATACTATGACATATTTAATTTTAATAGGCATTTAATTATAAGAGGTATTGTTTAAATAAAAAATAAAAAAAATTAAGCGAAGTATAATTGAAATTTATTTTTATATATATATATATATATATATATATATATATATATATATATATATATATATATATATATATATTTTTTTTTTTTTTTTTTTTTTTTTTTTTTTTTTTTTACATTAATTCACAATGCCCCTGGATTTAAATTAGTAGACTCGTCTCTTTTTAGTCCATTTTAGTTCACTTTATCCAGTTTCCATTCACACTGCATATTTTATTTCTTTATTTTTATTTAAAGCAATGCCACTTTTACATACTATATCATATATAAATGCATCATTCATTTATTCATTCATTCGTTCATATTATATATCAAAACTATTTAAAAAAAATCATATAATAAAAAAATCATTTTTATTATTTTGATTTTAATAATTATTTTAATAGATATATAATGTGTGTGTGTGTGTGTGTGTGCGTATGTATATATATATATATATATATATATGTGTGTATATATATATATATATATATATATATGTATATATATATATATATATATATATATATATATATATATATATATATATATACTTGATTAACTAAATTGTTTAATAATATATACATTTAGTGAATCAAGAGCTCAAACAGCTCAAGGCAGCGTGTGCCCTTAAATGACACCGTGAACGAGTGCACTTTATTCCTGTAATCATCGTGGAACAGAAGTTTGACCCAAACAAGGTGTTTAAACACAGTCACGAACCGCAGAAGCACCTGATATTGAGACGACACTGAAACATGTGCTTTTAATACTCAAGCTGGATAAAAGAGAAGAAAGCAAGGCTCCGGCTGCTGTCAGTAGGGTTCATCGTCCTCCACTAATAGTCTTAACATCTCATTTGAGTTTCCATTGTGATATTTTCCTCTGTGCACAGCCGACAGAGATGCAAATACGAGTGAAACTAGAGAGCAGCAATCGACATGTAAAACACCAATGGGAGCGTTTTCAGTCCAATCTAGGAAAGCGGTGTGGTGATGCGCTTCTGTATCAGTCCAAATTAGACACTGATCTCTGCGATACGAACATGAACTCTATCCTTTTGTTCTCGCTGTGCCAAGTGAAATAAATGGTCACATCTCAAAGATGTAATTAAAGGTCTGAAGCAAGAACCGTGGACAAGGGGGTATTACCATGAGACTTTATACGTCCCGTCTCAAATAAAACTGAGCCCCAGTCAGTTCTGGATGTGGCCAAGAAAGCCTGCGGTTTCCCTCAAAACGTTGTTCCTACTGAGGGTTTTAATGGGTATGTTTTAGCTATCAGGACAACCTTTTGAGAATAAGGGATCATATCCTTCTGGGCCTCCCACTTTGCCCCACTCATGAATCCTGGAGAGAGGAGCTTTATGGTTGAACCACACGGCATTGTGCTGCTTTATCAAGTGCCCTGTTCATCCGCAGCCCCCTCGTCTTCCTTAACCAGCTCTTTTGGTTCATGTCTGGTTTTCCTGCGCTCTTCCATCTGCTGCTTACACATGCAGTTGCCAGCTTTATATATATATATATATATATATATATATATATACACTGTATATATTTATTATTGGCTGACTAATAGCCAGTGTTGAAGAATATGTTTTTTTTTGTTTTTTTTCTTGATTTTGCTTATCGTTTTTACATTTGTAAATGTTTATAATTATTACATTTTAAATGCTATTTATTTTTCAGATTTATATATATATATTTATATTATCTTAAATTATAAATTAAAAAAATTATTATTATTATTTTTATTATGTTAAATGTACTGTGTATATATTGTATATAAGCACATAATTTAATAATAATATATAGTTTTATTATATAAAATATTATTTAACATTTATTTAGCATTATATTATGTAATTGTATTATACAAGATTATAAAGAATAAATTATGTAATTAAATGAAAATGTATTTTTAAATATTAATTTCTGTATTTAGACCTTTGTTTATTTTGTAATTTTGTTGCATGTGTGTATAAAATAATAAAAATCCAAAATAATAAACTTTTAGAATATATACAGTTTCCTGTCTATATGTAATATTACAGTACATCATTTATATAATTTTTTGTATAATATAAATGATTTTCTATATGTATGTCTGCATATATATATATATATAATTATAATTATGCATTATTAAATTGTTTATTATTTTATATTTATATATTTTACGAAAGATCAAGAATTTAAGATTCGGTCACTAATCAAATTTTAGAGTGTCTGAAAACCATGCGATGATTACAGAAGACCATTTGCCAAAAAAAACCCAGAAATGTTCTGATTCATTGGTTTAGTCAGAATATGAGTCTATTACTACTCAAGCGCTTTTATTACTGTGATTGAGACCATTTCAAACCTCTCATTTGCATCGTCCATTTACTCTCCAGATTTTCTCACTGTGTTAATAAACTACAGCACTTGTGTAAATACTCAGGCCATTATTTCATAGGATTCCCAAAGCCGCAGCTCACGGGTCAAGCATCTGTCAGATGTCCAGTCCAGGGCGGCCGGGCGAGGGTATAATTCACTCGATCAGCCGGCGATGGCCTCTCTTTTGTCAGCGGTGTGTGGATCGTGTTTCCTCCGGCAGATCATCCATCTTCCCAAGGACCCTTTAAGATCTTTTGACAATCTGTTATTTTCCCGGCCGCGTTCAGATGGGAATGTTTAAAAGTGTTTTTGTCATGATGTGTGGGATCCGCATTGTTTTGCCTTAATGCCATGATGACAGCAGGACGCTATTCTGGGACACTGCTGATCTGTGCTTTGCAAATTCCCTAGGAAATCGTAAATGCACTCTTGCACTTGCTTGGGTTTTCTCATGACTTTGGATAGTTATTATTCTTTTTTTTCCACTTTCAGACTTTTCTTTGAAAGAACAGTTATGTGAACTTAATATACTGGACGTTTTTTGAGTCTGAATGACCTGATAAAAGGGTGTTTGGTCTTTTTTTCATTAAGTCACAATTTCCTTGCATTTGAAAGTGGATCTTTTTCTTTCTATCCATCCATCCATCCATTCATCCATCCTTCCATCCATCCATCCTTCCATCCATCCATCCTTCCATCCATCCATCCATTCATCCATCCATCCATCCATCCATCCATCCATTCAACCATCCATCCATCCATCCATCCATTCATCCATCCATTCATCCTTCCATCCATCCATCCATCCATCCTTCCATCCATCCATTCATCCATCCAGACCTCTTTTATCATATACAATGCTGTTGTAATACTATACTATATTAACATAATTCCTAACCTATTTCATTTGTGATATTTCTACTTTGGTCTGGTTAAAAACATTGAGTTTCTTTGTGTATACATAGAAATAACTCTGTGTCATTGTATGTTATCATCATCATTAATGCATGGTAGCATGTAAAAGTCAAATATATTGGGAATCACATGAAAGTGAAGCATTTTGCGTTCACAATGCCTGAGCTGAAATGCTCCGAGTTCACTTCACTTCACCCTGTCTTGAGTTTGTTCAGAGCATTCACATTTAAGCCAAAAGTATGTCATGAATTACAAATCGAACCCCACCAAAGTTTGTGTTTTGCATTAGAAGAACTCCTTGCAGAACATGAACTACACATGTTTTTTTTTTCATAGTGATTATGACCTTTAATAGATTCAGGAAGTGGAGTTTTCCCCCCCATTTGCTCTTTCATCAATAACTGAAGTTCAAGTTGTGAGAGTCATCAGCCGTTTTATTGAGTCTCTTCAACATGTGAGGGATGTTACATCTCATTTAAATATCTTCCAAGACCTCCTATCTTCAACACTGACTCTCTTTCACGCAAAAACAGAGGCGCTTTAAACCCATCCGCGTTTGATCGTCTAAACTTAGCCGTGCGTCTGAATGAAACGCCCCACAAATTCAATTCTAGCCTGCCTCGGGCTGTTAATCACCGAGTGAAATATACAGTACTACACTAGATATCCAAAATATATCTTGGGCCTCGGCCTATGGAAATCTCATCGCTAGCAGTGGTACAAATTGAGATTCTTTTTATCCAGACCACACTGGCACGAAATGAAAGTCAGCAGCGGCCAAATCAAATATTTGCCAATGTCCTCCTATACGGCCACCTCGTCAGTTGTGGGTATAATTTGGCTATTAGCAGGTGGGTTAACGTTTTGATTTAATCAGCGGCTAAACATAGTATAGAAACATCGAATCCCCCGCTGCTCAATAAGCCACAGTCAAAACATTTCTCCCGTCTCAGGCCAGCCGCTTGACAAGAGTTATTTAAAAGTGCAGCGGCTCCAGTCTCGTATCGCTCCCGGCCCAATTTGGAGCGGGACCCAGACACCGAGACTGCTGTGAATTCCCCCTCGGAGTGCAAAACGAGACCTCCGTTCGGCTCTTAACGACGCTAATAGAAATCGCAGTTCCAGCGCTAGTAACGAGCAGGCGCTCGGCATCATTAATATGTATTTTCAAAGATGGAATTTCCAATGACTGCCAGCTAACTAAATAAAAAGACTCCGGTTGGTTTGGGTGGCCTGAAAGCGATCCAGGCGAGCGTCACATCAGACTGTCCTCAGTCTCGAACCCGGCTCTCTCTAGACCCTTAGCGGCACGAGGAGGGAAAAAAAGCAGTCGTAAACCTTGAACCTTTATGTTTTATGACACACGGCCTAGTGGAGAGCTCAAATTGACTGTTACGTGAAGGTATGAAATTGGTCCAGGATGAGGAAACGTCTAATTATAGGTTCTGACCTGCAACTTAACACTCTCTGCTGTAAATCCAAGTCAGACCTGTTGGGTTGCTATTAAGAGGGTTCATTACTGCGCACGGCTCTCTTAAAGTTTACACAGACAGCCCTTCTCTTGCTATGTTATGCCGTTTCATCACATGGCGTAAAACGAGGAAATAATGATGACTGTCTTCATGGAGAATCCTTAGAGTGACTGTGGTTTAAACCATTTCGTCACACAGGAGCTCCGATAAATGACATGACTATAACCAAATTTAGTAAGGTATATTGTAAATATCTTTTAATGTTTAAATTTATAGTCTTATTCGACAAGAACGCATCAAAAGAGACATTAAAGACATTTATAATGTTACAAAAGATGTTTATTTCGAATAGTTTCTGTTCATTTCAACTTTATGCATTTTATTGAAAAATAAAAATGATAAAATTTTCCGTAAAACAGTTTTTAACTAATAATAATCAGAAATGTTTCTTGAGCAGTAAATCAGCATATTAGAATGATTTCTGAAGGATCATGTGACGCTGAAGACTGGAGCTGAAAATTGAGCTTTGATCACAGTAATCTATTACGTTAAAAAATATATTCAAAGATCCCAGTTATTTTAAGTTGTAAGAATATTTCACAATATTTCCGATTGCTCTGTATTTTTGATCATATAAATGCAGTCTTGGTGAGCAGAAGAGACCTTTCAAAAACAATAGTTGGCTTGCATTTCTCATTTTTATGATGTTGACTCATGATATTGGGGATAATAATTAATATTCAGCTTTTCATTGTTTTTTTTTTTTATACAGAGAATTGAGAAGATGACCAGAAACATGGATTCTAGTCAGTACAGTGATTTCTGTGAAAGTCGACAGCTGAGTTTTTGTGAGTATTTGTTCTCACGCATGAATCATTTGGTTTCATTTATGCATTTTTCCATTCAAAGTGACTTGCGTTGCATTAAAGGTGT
Source organism: Carassius gibelio (assembly GCF_023724105.1). Taxonomy (NCBI): domain Eukaryota; kingdom Metazoa; phylum Chordata; class Actinopteri; order Cypriniformes; family Cyprinidae; genus Carassius; species Carassius gibelio. The sequence goes on from NC_068387.1 coordinate 25,178,993, forward strand.
GCATTTTATGACTTCATGCATTCCTTGGGAATCCATCCCATGACCTTGGTGTTTCCAGTGTTCATGAATGCTTTTCTCTAGGATTCAGTGCACATGCATTAATAAATGCCACCGTTTTATTGCTGCATGAGCATGTCAGGTATGGTTTGTAGTATCAGTGTAGAGCGCAGCACTCCTCATGTCAGTTGCAGTGCGTCAGATATCGTCTCTGATGAGTTGTTCGGTTGGCAGTTCTGCGCCCAAGGGCTTGTAAGAACGCAGCTGTGGGATTGTGAACACACCACTGCTGGCTTCTGAAGGCCACATTTCAGCACTAATAACATGTTCACTGGCTTAGTGCCGCTCCAGTAACTGTGATGTCTTACTGGCATCGAGCTGCAGGTCCAGACAACAGCACAGTAAATGTGCCTCACTAACCCTGTTACACAACACTGATGCTGAGTAAACACTAAATCTGACCCAAAACACGTCACGGGGTGGTTAAATAGGCTATTTCTGACATTAAATAACGTATTGTACTTATGTAAATTGTACAGTGTGCATTGTGTTTTGCCTGATATTTTTTTATATTATGCAGAAAAGGTATGGCATTTTGTTTGATTCCTGTCACATTGCATGCATGTTTAAAGGAATAATTTAATAATAAAATTCAAATTTGCTGACTCTCAGGCCATCCAAGATAAAGATGCATTTGTTTCTTCATCAGAACAGATTTGGAGAAATGTAGCATTGCATTACCAACTGATCCTCTGCAGTGAATGGGTGCCGTCAGAATGAGAGTCTAAACAGCTGATAAAAACATCACAATAATCCACAAGTAACTCAAACCTCTCCAGTCCATCAATGTTAACGTCTTGAGAAGCCAAAAGCTGTGTCCTTGTAAGAAACAAATCCATCATTAATATATAATATGAGTCCTCCAACAAAAATATTGCTTTCTTCGGTGAAAAAGTCGTCTCATCTGAATCAGGAAAGAAATATGAGCAGATCAAACACTATTTAATGGTGAAAAGAAGCGTTATTATGGACCAGAAGTGACAGTTTTCAGTTAAACACACCTTAATGATGATGAATTTGTTTCTTACAAACATTCATCTTTCACTTCACAAGACATTAACTGATGGACTGACGTGGTGTGGATTATTGTAATGTTTTTATCAGCTGTTTGGACTCAAACTCATCTACATCTTGGAAGACCTATATTTCCTGATGATTTACTCTACCTCGTGTCATTCAAGAGGTTCATGTCTTTCTTTCTTCAGCTCCAAAGAAATGAAGGTTTTTGAGGTTATTGAGGTTATTTGAGGATAGTTTCACTAGATAGGAGACTTGTTCCTCAGCTAGGATCATGTAGAGCTCTTTGAAGCTGCACTAAAAATGTAATTCAGACCTTCACTCCGTTGGTTCCTGTTACGTCCCAGGTTATAATTGTGTTTTGGGTACGATGTTGTTTCTCCCTCTCCTCCCATTCCTTTTTTTTTTCTTCTCTCTCCGTCTCTACTTTCCATTTCAGCAGTATTTGCGTGCTTTGTTTCTTTTGTCCTGTACTATCTTGTTGTTCAGATATTACTCGTGGTTCTTTGATAACTCCATGATAAATGGCCCATTCGATCTTTCTTCTCTCTGATGTGTTCACCGTTTCTGTTACTTGGTTGTCAAACCAATATTATTAAACGAGGAAAGGGAACAGAACAGGTAAGATATCACGTGATATACATGTGCCATACTGAGGTTTTCAGTTGTGTACAGAACACTAGTGACTCGTGCCACTTGATTGTATGTTTTCTTTGGCTGGAAGTTAGAGCGGTTTATTTTGGGGCGTCTTTGATGCTGAAGATTTTTACTTTTATATAGGGGTTTGTTTGTGAATATTGATGGTTGAGTTAAACTAGAAGTTTTTGTTTTTAGTAAGGTTGGCTATGTTTTGTTTCTTTCTTTTTTTGGCACGGTCTGGTTCTTCTCCTTTTCTCCGTTCTTTTGTACATCTTTTATTTTTGCTCAATTTACAAAGTGTAAATAATTTGTAAAGTTATGTAAATTTTCTGGGTTAATATGTGGTTTTGCTTTATCACTGTAATAAATAGAAATGTTGCAGAATTTAAAACCGGTTGTGTGTCGTTGACTTTTTCCAGTACACGTTCAGTGTTTTAATGTTGCACCCCTTTATTTTCCCCTAGGCTTTAAAAAGGGTTTGTAACATTAATGGGGGCTCGTCCGGGATATATAACAGTTTGTCCCGAGCAATTGAACACTGTACTGGAAATTAAGTGAATGGTACAGGTTACGGAGCGTTTTTTGTTGGAGTAAAGCTTAAGTCATGGATTGTTGCTTGTTGGATATGAGTAATAATAATCATGACTTCGTTTAATTTGCAAAAAAAATATTGATAATCCGACTGCAGAGCTCCTTGATATATGTAGAAAGCATGAATTATTAGCTTTGAAGTCCATTATATGGAGAAAAATCCTGGAATGTTTTTTCTCAAAAACCTTCATATCTTTTCGACTGAAGACAGAAACGCATGAACATCTTGGATGGCACTGGAGGAGAGTAAATGATCAGGATATATTTATTCTGGAAGTGAATGGAATACTTTTACCGTACATAGTAATTAACAGGTTTTTACTGTAACACCAAATCTCAACCGTTTTTTCTAGTATGCATCAGCACATCATTTTCTCTCTCAAACTGTCTGCTCTGTTTAGCTAAAAAGGCCTCGAAATTCCGCGAGTGGCTGGACTGCAGCAGTCTGGATGTGAAACCCAATGCCATGTCCATGGAGATCCTGTCCTATCTGGCCTACGAGACGGTGGCCCAGGTGAGCTGCTGTCACTCCCAGCCAAACGAGGAGCATGAAATCACATCGTGCTTCAGATGAACTAAAACCACACACTGTCTCATTTCAGGAAATCACTCTTAACTTTTGCTAAATTGCCGCTTTACTTTTGCTCAGGCCTTTTTTCAGTGCAATAAACTTTGAAATTAGACCCCGAAGCGTTCAATATGATGTTTCCTGGGAATAATATTGTCATCTTGTTCTTCATATCAAGTGCCATTACTCATAAGCTGATATGGTTTTATATCTTAGGTTGTTGACCTTGCCCTGTTGGTTAAACAAGATATGACTCCCAAAACAGGCGATCCGTTTCAACACGCCATATCAGCAACTTTCATCCAGTACTGCAACTCCTCGGCTGAGGTAAACAAAACACTTCTTAGGTTACGTATTTTCTTCGTTTTTCAGTGTTGTTGTTATTAACTAAATGACTATTAAAAACTATTAGAAATCATTTTCATTAAGTTAAAAAAACGTTAGATGAAAATTAGAAATGTTAAAATAAGTGAAGTAGATATGTTTAAGTTGATGTCCTAGAATAAACTGAAATGGAAATAAATATCCGAATGACATGTACATAACAAAATAACTCAAAATAAAACTACAATTTAAAAAATTATTGAAAATCTAAAATTTATAGCTACATTAAAATATTAATAAATACTGTAATATATAAATTATACCTAAATAGCACTGTTGATGTTTATTTGGAAATTATAAATTGTTGTTAATGGAATTATCCCCCAAAATAGTGTGTGTGTGTGTGTGTGTTAACTGTTGTCAAATGCATAGTTTCCTCAAAAAAAAAATACAATCCTTTATTTAGCAGAATATAATGAATATGAATTGTGATTTTTTTTTTTTTTTTTTTTTTTTCGATGAACTGTTCAAATCAATCATTGTCCTCTAGTTCTCAGAAGGAAGCAGTTCTTTGACCACTAATGTGTTGTTTGTTTGGTTTAACTGCATTAAGCTCCTTGACATTCTTCACTGAGAAGCATCTACATTATGCGTTCTTATGTTCTAATCCACTATTAATATGTTTTATCATGTTAGTTGCTGTTTGGTGACGCTATAGAGTAGTTCAGATGACTTTACTGGTGATAACAGTCATGTCAGCAGCTTTCTCCAATCAAGTAAACCAAATAAGAGCGTCCTGCTCCGCGGGTTTGACCCCTCGCCAAGTTTGTCCAAGGTGGTTTTGAGCGGCGGGATCCGTTCCATGGATCGACCTCTGTGTCACTGAAACCACCAAAACCTCATCTGTCTCTCTCGCTCCCTTTTTTTCGGACTCAGCCAAGGCCACTCCGGGTCTGGAAGAGCATGTGGTATTTTTTTAGCCTGAATTCCAGTATTGTTTTTTTCTCCTGGTCCTTGGGGGTCGGCGGCGTTCCCATGTGGCGAGAGTGACAGAATGACCCTGTGGTTTGAGCGATAGGACCGAGACGTGTCGTAAGACTGCAGCTGATGTTTTCAGAGTCGTGTTGTGTAGCCATGACCTTTTAACATCATGAGTTGTCTAAAAGCAATAATTGTGTATGAGGGGGGCAGGCCACATTATGATTTTGAATGTGCATCAGTCGTCTAATGTCACTCTTGGAAAAATAATGAATTTGTGCTCAGGTGTGTGATTTTTTTTCCATACCGTCTTAAGACTGCAAGCACCAAAAAGGAGACAGACTCTCCAGAAAACACACCGCCGTCGACTCCCAGCGGCCCTTTGACGGGACACCAGGGAAAGATGCACTCCATGGCCCAGGGGAACGGTGGGCCGAACCAAGATGGAAGCAGTAAGGTCAAACAGAGGAAAAGGAAGAAGGTACACAAATATTGACTGATCATCTATACTATGTTGAGAGCTAGCTTCCAGTCCATTACAGATGAGTGTGTGATCACTGCACCAATAGTGTTTGTTTAATGGAATTACAGTCTGTTTATTTAAGAAACCCAACTGGGCCAGACATAACAACAGGCTTAACCAATGGGGTGAGTTGTGGGCGGGGCTTCCTGTTTCTCTAGGAAATAACATGCTTTTTACATTTAAGGAGTGGTTAACCCGGGAATATTTTTGTTATATAACATAAGGTGAAGTGTGTCGTTTTGGCACCACTAGTCATTTGTTCACATTTAACATTGACTTATGCAATACAATGTATTATGATTTCCTTAAAGGCTTTGTAAAGTGATATCTTTTTAAAGTATTTTTTTTTAGCTGAGAAATTTATATTATATAGAATAAGAATTATATTATTATTATTATTAATAATTATTATTATCCTATAAAATAATTATTTAAATAAATAAATAAATAAATAATATACATAATAATGTTTTATTAATTTTATTGACATTTATTATTAATAATACATTGCTTGAGAATTTAATCATAAGACAATAATAATATTAGTAGAACTTATCATAATAATACATTTTATTGTTATTAATTCTAAAATTATTTATTATACATACTATGGCATTGCATATTACAAATATTGTTGGCTCGGACACTCTGTCACTTTGGATAAAAACATCGGCTGAATGCATAAATGTCAATTAATAATAATAAATTATTATTATAATAGTATGTAAGCATTGATGTATGCCCTGTGTATGGTAAAATTCTCAAACAATGCACTATTAATAATAATATGTTTTAATAAATAATGAAATTATTTTTTAGATAATAATACCATTATTATTATTATTATATATAATTATCAGCTAAAATACACATTAAAAATATATTATTTGACATCATTTGCAAAACCTTTAAGGAAATCATACATTTTATTGTTCAAGTTCAATGTGGACAAGTAACTGCTCATTTCTACACTAAATTCTCAACCTTTATGTTACATTTAAAGGCAGTTCAATCTATTACTGCAAATATCTCTCGTCTGCCATTGGTCAAACAAACAGATAATCCCGCCCTAAACTCACACCAATGGGCCACTCAGCAAACCAAAGAAACAACCTAATGCTGTTTGTTTTACACTAGAAGTGACACTTACACATAGATACCAGCCTCTTCATTTGCAGTGGAAACATAAGCAAAAAATAAGACTCGTCCTGTTTTACTGACTCCAGTTTCTCTGATGTTTATTGCAAACATCCAAACAGGGAAGTTGTTTTTCCTTTCGTCTGCTAAGAGATACCAAGTTAAAATTGTTTCCTTCCCTCCAATGACTTCAGAGACACTGCAATTACAGCCAATCACACGCAGCACTAACGTTTACTGTCAGGCGTCTATATATCAGACTCACCCTTGTGCTGCGAGTTCATAAAGCATCAGATGACACGTAGCATTTATATCTCTCCAGAGGTAAAGCCCCGGCCGATTTTGATTCCCAAAAGTGTGTGTTTGTGTGCACCGTGTCCTCGTCAGGCGGTGTTTGTGCACTACACTGCAGGACTCCCACCGTGTTTTTGAATTAGCAATAATGTGAGCTGTATTTTCTCTGTCTTCTCCATTGCAGAGCGCGGCGGCCTGTGGCGCAGAGGCTCAGAGCAGTGCCATCCAACCAACCCACATCAGAGAAGCCATCAGGCGCTACAGCCACAAGATCGGCCCGCTCTCCCCCTTCTCAGTACGTAATAACAGAGCCGTAAAAGAGTTATATTTATAATCGCAGCGCAGCCCCATTTTAAAGTGGTCAAGCCCTAAAGTATTGGAATTGTTTAGCGCAATTTGTGGTTAGTGTAATTTTCCTCATAAAAGTCACATAACTCTACTGGAGAATTAAATAAGCGGAATTTCGATCCTTTTTGGAAATACAAAGGAGATTTAATTTTGTTTTGTTTTCCGTGAGTTGCTTGTTTCGCACGCTTACGTATGCGACTTTGCAGCTCGCCGACTGCAAGTTATAATTTTCCATCAGGCGCAGAAGTGTGGGTGTTTTAAGTGCTATCCTGCGTTTGAGAAATGGCTTCTGGAGGCTTTCTCACAGCCAATTTTGGGGCTTTTGTTATTGTGGTCAATCTGCAATTCACAGGTAATGAGCAATTTACCAATGATGGCCTACTTGATGGCTCCCAAGCTGACGGCTGCCAGAAAATCTGGCAATGTTGATTTTACATGGCTGTTTTTGTGTTAAATACTGATTTGTGTTACTTTTCATTGTGATGTAATTCAATTATCAACTTACAAGGCACTAGATCGCTTCTAGACTCACAGAAAGACGACTTATATAGTCTGGTTGAAATTTAAAACCGTAAGCTAGGTGGTTGCTTTTGGTGTTTCTTTATTATGTTATGTTATTATGTTTCTTTAATAAGCAATTTGCAATAATTGTTGTGCATGGTTTTTTTGGTTTTAAATACTGATATGTTACTTTTCACTTTGACATCTTTCAATTATCATCCGACAAAGCACTAAATCACTGTTTGAATTCATTTTACACCAGATTTATCTTGTTTTACAAAAGATATTTCAGTCCCATCTGTTACGTGTTGTTGGTTCCACATATTCAGTACGAACTGCTTTCCCTTTGCAAACCAAAGCACGATGGAAGTATTTTCTTATTACATCTCTAAATGAACTTATAAGTCCTACAATTTTAATGTCACCAAGCAACGCAGGACAAATGTGACTGGATTTCCATGGCATGAACATGAGCCCGGCTCCCAGTTTTCATGTAGGAAACTGGGAGTTGTGCAGGGACGCGGTGTATTGTTTAATATATAAAACAGGTGTTATATGGTTTCCAGCGTATAATGCTGTGTGAAGACTTCCAGATGTTCTCTAGTGCCACTTGTGTTTGCCTTTGATGAGTAAATCTCGGCTCCTTACTGGGAATGGCACAGGAATAATTAGACGGGAGATGCGAGTGACTGAGTGAGTGCCGTCAGAACAGAGTTATCATGTAATTGGCTGGGTTTTATTGTGACTGGAGCCAGTTTAAACCCATGATTAATTGCACCAATAAGCACTTTTCATTCTGGTCTTTAAAAAAACACTGAAGGTAGAATCAAACCATTGTTTGGAAGGTCGAGCGTATGTGGGGTCGCTGACAGACGCGAGGCATTTTCTCATTAACGTGGACAGTTATCTATTGGCGTGTTCGGTGGCATGGTCATGTTCCAGACGTCCGACGTTGTGCATCCGAGCCAGCATTTACGTCGACATATTAACTTCAAATGCATGCGAGATTCTCAACACGCCCCCAGATTGAAACGAAGAGAAATCGCCAATCTGGAAACGGTTCGCTTTCACTCAAGTTTCACCGTTGTGGATGTATAGCATTATGTAATTTAAACGTCTGCCCCAGTGACTGCTGTTGGAGGCTTTATCGGCCTCAAATTACCAAAATCAAGTCATTGTGAGATTATTAACTTTGAAATTGAATTAAGAGGGTAACGCAAGACCTACAATCATTCGGAGACCATTAGATTACACTCACGCACAGGGCAACGCAATTACCTCCCCGTCCGCAAGGACAGCAAGTCACCGGCCAAGAAGAAGTATACTTATATTTGATTCCACCGTCTGCTGTTGTGGAAAAGCGGCTCATCAGATGGAATTGTTTTTCTTTTTGTGTTTGTTTCTGCCAGTTTTGTAGAGGCCTGGCGAAAACATCCTTCTGTGATGCTTAATTTGACCTGCTGATGCGAGGAGAACTTTCTAGTGCTTTCTAGTGTTGCGAGGAAATGCAGTGTAAACAGTGTTGGTTACATGTTATGGAATTACGTAATTTAATTACCAAATAAATGTAACCATAATCTGTTACAGATTCTTAGAATTCAATAAAAAGGTAGGATATGTTAAATAATATTAATTTGTTGCTCGGCCTGTTTTTGATGTGCATGATGTCTCTTACCATTTAAAGGCACTATTTTGATGCTTTTGATTGGTTCTCGGTGCTTTAAAAAAGTCCCATTACTTTGTGTTTGCTAGGGTGTTGGTATGCGTTTGCTATGATGTTCAGGGTGGTTGCTAATATATTCTAAGTTAATTTAGTAGGGATGCAAAGATTAATCCATTTGATTTTCCAAATGCATCGCAATTCTCTCTGGAAAAAACAAAGCTAAGAATCGATTCAAGAGAGAATCGCGACGCATTGGGAAAATCACAGAATCGATCCACGAACCGATGTATCATCGCACCCTTAGTTTTAAGTGGGTTTTCTGTGTGATTTCTAGGTTGTTCTGACTGGTTGTTAGGGTGTTGATATCACATTTCTAAGGTAATTTGATTGGGAGATGGTTATTAAGTAGTTAACATGTTGCTATACTAGGCTGTTAGCAATATAAATAGTCAATCTTGCATAAACAAACACAAGTCAGACAAGTCTTAAAGGTCTAGAGATACGTTCATCTTAACTAGACGTGTTTAAATTTCATTGGCCCTTATGCATGTTTAGAAGTTGCTGTCACTGCAATATTTTGTACCTTACTTGCGGTTTCCCCGATCTCACTTTACGTAAGCCTTTGGGCTAAAGACAACAAATGAAGGAGTTTATTGGTCTCCGTATCTAAGGAAGGACATCTTGTCCCGAGCTGCTGACATCCACAGAACTCTCTGTTTCTGTGTCCTTTTCAATGCCTCATAAACACTGCACTATAAACCCATTGGAGCAGGTTTTATATCCCTGAATTCCAGGCGCATCCCTTGTGTCGGCAAAGGATGGCAGTTCCTGCGAAACCTTCCTTAACAATTACACATTTACAAGTAGAGACATTCTTCCCCGTGGTTTGAATAGCTTGTTATTACTCCATGAAATTGCTTCTTGGATGTCAAGCGAACGGTCGGACTGGCAGCGGTGTTCAGAAGTGGGTCAGTTGGAACGGGAAAACGACATACGGTAGTCTTCCAAAGAGGCAGTATTTTATCGAAATGATATTAAAACCTCCCAGTGCAGAAATACTGGGCGAGCACTGGCGCCATTTGAAGGAAAGCGTAATATTTGTGTTTTGAAGTAAGTTTATCGGAGAAAGAGCTGCAACTTCCTGGATTTTGAACGCAAAGAGTTGGGTTTGTTTTTATTTTACGCCAAAGTGTTGGCAATGGCGGACTATCTTTTCTTGTTTGTTGAAGCATCGATATGAAAATACTATGCCATTAGAATCATGCCAGAAAACGCTTTGCCGTTTCTCTCTCTAGATTTATGGAGTCGTTTTTTTCTCCCCCCTCTTCTTCAGTATAATTTCTGTCGAGCCGCATCTGGAAGTATTTATTTCAGTGCCATGTAATCCATCTCGTGCCGCAGTAAACAGACTGGCTATTATTTTTGAATAAAGTCTCATCTTCAGGCTTCGAGAGCGCCGAGCGCTGCCTGCGAGCCCTCCTGGCTGTTTCAGATGCTATTGATTTACGGTGGGTTTTTCCACATGCTGACCCCCAAATCCCACTTCACAGCGAGGTGGTGTACAGTACGGCCCATTAAGTCGGAGTTCTGGGGATGCACTTCCCCGCTGGAGTGCGCTGGATCTGGCTGTGTTTGGACTCCCCAAATAATGGGGCTATGCAGCACAATAACAAATCTAATCCTTTAGCCAGAACTCTCGAAGGTGCTGCTTTACTCTAAATCACGCCGCTTTTAGCATTCTCTTCAGTTCAGGCTGGAGGACAGAGCTCAAATTCTGTTTACAACAAACCCCTTATTGGGCATTTCCAGAGAAAATACGCAAAATAAGCAATAATACCATGCTTTTCATTTGCTGACTGTGGCATGACTCAATCAGGGATTCCCAAACTAAGCTTAACCAACAGAAAACCTTGACTTTCGTTGAAAAGTGTTTGTGAACTAGGTTCAGTCTCATAGCGCAAATTTATGTACATATATGTATTTGTGTGTATGTATGAATGTATGTATGTATGTTTATTTATTTGTTTGTTTGTTTCTTTATGTGTGTATTAATTAATTTAATTTATCAAATAATTAAAATATATATTATTGACCTTGTTTTTCATCGAAACTTGATTCAGTCTCATAGCCATTTGCAATTCTACAATTTTACATATATTAATTTCTCTCTCTCTCTCTCTCTCTCTCTCTCTCCCTCCCTCTCTCTCTCTATATGTGTGTGTGTGTGTGTGTGTGTGTGTGTGCATATGTGACCCTGGAGCACAAAAGCAGTCTAAAGTCTCTGGGGTAAAATTTGTAGCAATAGCCAAAAAAACATTGTATAAAAATGATTGATTTTTCTTTTATGCCAAAAAGCATTAAGATATTAAGTAAAGATCATGTTCCATGAAGATATTTTGTAAATTTCTTACCGTAAATATATCAAAACCTAATTTTTGATTTAGTATTATGCATTAATGCATTGCTAAAACTTCGTTTGGACAACTTTTTTTTTTTTGTGTTTTGCACCCTCAGATACCAGATTTTCAAATAGTTGTATCTCTACCAAATATTGTCTGATCCTAACTAGGGATATGCTGGTATAAAATTTTCGTGTTGCGATTAACTGCTAATACTTTTATCACTATGTGCGGTATTATCACGATATTGAAATTGTTTTTAAAAAAGTATGTAACCGGTTTAATTACCTTTTTCTTATAACAAAAATAACTGAACATTAAAGTGCAAAAGAACTATAAAGACCCATTGGTATCACTTTACAATAAGATTTCATTAATTAACCATTAACATTCACAATGAGCAATAGCTACATTTGCTACAGAAGTTATTAATCTTTGTTAAAAAATCAAGTCTTAGTTCATGTAAGTTCATAAAGTTGATTGGCAGATTGTTAACTAATGAATTATCTAATGTTAACCAATGAAGCCCTAATGTAAAGTGTGAATGGACAATAATCAAAAGACTTTCAAACAATATCTAGGGCATGTTTTAAAACCAGATTAAAATTGTTGATAAAAAAAGGTTAAAAAAAACGAAGGGCCTATTAAGTGTAAATATTTAAGTATTTGCGCTGTGATGAACACCATAGCGAAAACACAAATCTGAATGGCTATTTAAATCTATTTAAATATGTTTTAGTAAGTAGTGCAGCTGTTTTATTTATGGGGTTTCCAGGGTAACAACTGCCTTTTCTGCAGTTTAGCGCCATCTGCTGTCAGAGAGTGAATGTGCCCCTCTCATGTGTTCCCAATCCCTATGTGCTTCTCATGCGTGCTTGTTTACGTCAGCGCGCACACATGTCTTTCAAGCAACATACAGCGGTGTTGTGCATTTTGACCAGTTGATAGAAAAAAAGTGCATTTTAAGTTCTTTAAGTCTAATCCTAACAAACCATACATCAACAGAAAGCTAATTTATTCAGCTTCCAGAAGTATACATCTCAATTTTGAATAATTGACACTTAAGACTGGTTTTGTGGTCCAGGGTCACATATGTATTTATTTATTTAATTACCTTTTTATTTATTTATCTATCTATCAATCTAATCATTTTCAAATTATTGTAAATTATTGACCTTGATTTTGATTGAAAGGTTTTTTTTATTTGCAATCCTACAATTTATATAGTAATATAAATATATCAATTTAAATATAAATAATATTATGTATTTATTTATCTATCTATCTATCTATCTATCTATCTCTCTCTCTCTCTCTCTCTCTCTCTCTATATATATATATATATATATATATATATATATATATATACAGTTTCAGTTCTGTCTGTCTATCTATCGATCTATCTATATTTTACACATAAATATATATATGTGTGTGTGTGTGTATTTTTTCCGTACACATTTACATATACATAAATTATATAAAAGCTCTGAAAAAACAATAAGACGTATTAACATGAGTGATTATTTAGAGCTGTATTAATGATCCTCATCCACGGCATGAAACTCTCACTTTATGATTTTACAGACACAGATCCGCCCAAGAGAGAGCGGGAAGCCGGTCTGAAATTCGTTATTGCATTAAAACCCACACTTAGCCTTGTCTATTTTCCTAAGCCCTCTGGGTTTCAGATCGAAGGCGTTTGAAGGATGTTCTGACCCGGGACGACTGTACATCGATACGGTTGAACTCGAGTGCTGGCGGTCTGACGGCGGGGAAGTCCCGGTCATACGGCGTCTCATATACGCCGCAGTCTTGATCCAATTCAGCCGGCTCCACACAGACAGGACCTCGCCGCTATCCCCGTCCCAGCGCACACACTCCACATCTGTCTCGTGCTGCTCATGAATATGCACGAGCAGGACTTACACTTATGGCAACGTCTCATTACGGTCAGAGAAATGCACACTCATGCAGCTCTCTGCTATCTTGTCTTGAGACCTTTCATTCACTCGTTAAAGGTTAGTCCACCCTAAAAATCATTTATCATCATTTACTCGCCCTCATGTTGTTCCAAGGTGTGCTATACGTCTTGAAGCCAACAATAGCTTTCTTTAAAAAGCCATTATATGATGAATTTCATGCCTTTTGTGGCAGCTCTCGAGTTTATAAAAGACGAAAGTGTGAATGAGATTTAAGAGCAAAGGTGGAGGACGAAGTGCAACATATAATGGCTAAAATTTAATTTAAGTAATTTTTCCTAGTAATCATTCCTAGCTATTGTATGATTTCAGAAGATGTGAAATATGCAAGTTATATAGCAGTGTTATTTTAGTATAAGTTTTATACTGTTAAAGTAATTTTTTGTTCATGTCTTGTAGTTTTATTGTATTTCTAGTTATTCATTTTTAGTAAAAAAATTTTTTTTTTGGCATTTTAATGTCATTTTGTTTACTTTTTTATGTGGTATTTTTTTTATTAATGACTGATTTTATTAATTTTACTTTTAGTTTGTTTTTTATATTAACTGAATGAAAATAAATTTTAATTATAGTTTAATTTATATAATTATAATTTATATAATAATATATGTATACCACTTTTGCACTTCTTGAAGCTCAACTTTGATTGCATGGTTAAAGAGCGTCCGGGACATTCTGCGAAACATCTCTGTTTGCGAAAGAAGAAGAAAACTGGGATGGTTTGGAACGACATGAGTGTGAGTAAATGATGACAGAGCTTTCAGTTTTTGGGTGAACTGTCCTATCTTTCTTCTCTCATCCAGTCTTTGGGGTGCTCAGGTTCCCACTCAGGCTCGGTCAAAGACAGATCTCTGTTTTTCTTCGCTGGTATTTATGTTCTTTTTGTACCGAAGTGTTTAAATGTATTCCTGACCCTTTTGTCTAATGTGTATCTTGGCCTGTGGACTTTGCATAAAAATGACGAGAGCGAACTATTGGAGGTGTCCGGGCTGAAATAGGCACACTACTCAGTTTTATGGAGCGTGCAAAGGACTCGCTTTTGTTTATTGACGCTAACAATGTTTCTGTTCATCAAACCGGCCGAGCAGCATAAAACAATGACTGCTGGGAATGGACACGCATGAGACCTGCGCCATATTGTTTATGACACGTGATAAACAATGCCTGATGGCCACCATTGGGCATAAAAATAAGAGGAAGACGGAATGATATTGTAGCTGATGAGTTGCATCTGGTCGCTTCAGCACTGGACTGATAATTGGAGTGTCATCTCTCGGCGGAGAGGAGACAGTTTGTCTCTCACATTTACGCGGCCGGCCAGCGAGAGGACACAGCGGCGCTGATCAAAGATAAACCTCCTCGCGATCCTGGCACTGATGCAGCTTAACAGGCTAGAAAAGAGAAGTGCAAACAGTTTCCTTCCTCACGCAAACAAGACGACCAAAGAAGCTTTTCTTTCAGTTTGGCTGGGCTTTTGCCTGCCAGAGCATCTGGAGCAGTAGAGAGACGAGCTGCTCTCTTCTTGTAATGATGATCAGGTCATGCTGAGTTTAATATTAGAGCAATTTATCTCTCGTTACCAAAAGTATAATATAGAATTTCAGAATGAATTGCTTGGTTTTCCTAATAGTTATATATATATTAGGCTACCATTCAAATATTTGGGATCAGATTTTGAATGTTTTTTTTTTTTTTTTTTTTTTTTAAGAAGCCTTTTATGCTCAAAAAGGCTGCATTTATTTGGTGAAAAATACAATTGAAACAGTAATTTTTTTGAAATCGCATTATAATTTAAAATAACAGTTTAGAACACTTTATTTGTTTGTTTGTTGGAAACTGATACTTTTTTCAGAATTCTTTGATATATAACATTTCAGAACCATTAAAGGGGGGGGGGGGGGTGAAATGCTCGTTTTCACTCAATATCCTGTTAATCTTGAGTACATATAGAGTAGTACTGCATCCTTCATAACTCCAAAAAGTCTTTAGTTTTATTATATTTATATGAGAAAGATAGTCTGTACCGTTTTCTCCCGGAAAAACACGAGCGACTGGAGGCGTGACGTGTGGGCGGAGCTAAAGAATCACGAGCGCCAGTAGGCTTTTGCGTTTAGAGCTTTTGGAAGCTGTGACATTACCGTGAGGGAAAACACATCATCCCAAACAAACCATGGCTAACAGTCAGATTCAGCGTATGTTTATGATCCAGAATCAGATCCCGAGGCTGAAATTTAACGAGAGCAGCATCAGCAACGACGTCTCTATGTGGTATGTACTGAAACTGTATATATTTGCTTAGCGGTTTTGGAAAATGACTAAGTTCCACTTTATGTCGCCTTTTTTTTTTTTAGGTGTACAAGGTTTACTTGATGTGCTTACGCTGCGATAGCTAAGTTAACAACACAGAGATATTTGAAGCAGTTTTACTCACCGCATGCGGTTCCAACACACAATCGTGAGCCTTTTTCGTTGCGACTGCATTATCCTTAAGAAATAAACGATGTGCAAATCCGTCGTCAAACTGGGCCTTGTTTGTAAAACAAGCATCTTCGAAATGCAGGGAACAAACACAAACACTTGCACAACTCCGTTGATGCTCTGTAAAAATAAACTCCATCCACTGGTCCCTTAATGCTGTTTTTTTTTAAGGACCCATATAAGGAAATTCCACTCCATCTAACGTCACACAGAGCCATACTCGAAAAAAACTTGTGACGAACCGTACAACTTAATTTTTGAAACTTTGTCCATGTTTAGCATGGGAATCCAACTCTTTAACAGTGTAAAAAACTCAGTATGCATGAAATAGCATTTCACCCCCCCCCCTTTTTAAGAACAGATATCAAATATCACAGACATAAACCATTTTTTATACCTATTCAAATTTTTATTACTTTTGTATGTTTATTAATTCTTAAACTGTATAATGTTTTTTTTCATTCCACAGAATGAATGAATATATATATATAAAGTAATTCATGTGACCTTTTTGACCTTTGTGTAAACAACTGCAGTCTAAGAGCAAATTATCTTACTTTTTTTTTTTTTTTTTTTTTTTTTTTAGTCGTCAAATCATTAATTCCCATCATGCAACCAATGCAAATTCAACATCTTGCACAAATAACCGCCAACATATGGTGAGCATTCACAGGAGTGACGGACTCGAGCTCTAGTCCAATAAAGCCTTCCAGACCCCTGCCAGCCTTCCGCATCCACCGATCCCAGATTTCTGATGCTTACGCTGTGGATTTCAGCACAGCCCGTAATATATACGGGCAATAAAATCAGCGAGGGTCAGTTGCTGCGCTACTGGAATGCGTTTATACAGCGGCGCTTCTGTACACGGCCTCTGAAACCGCACGGCCTCTTCCTTCTTGTACTGTCAGCAGGCGATATTTCATCAGAAAGCCTCTCTCTCTCTCTCTCTCTCGCTGCACAGATGCTTCCTCTGCCCATGTTGCAGATATTTTTTCCTGGAGTTTTTCTTGGACCCCATCGGCTGGGTTTCACCCCGGCTGAGGTGCGTCCCGCCACCCACGGCCAAGGCTAGAGGCCGGGTCTGAACCTGGAGACCTCCGCTGAGTGTTTCTATAAGGGGGGAGTGGAGGTCTTACTTAGCACCATTGAACTGCAAAAATTTAGATTTATGAATGGCCGAGCGGAGGCATCACAAAGCCCAGTTTGCAAAAGCAAGAAGGCAGAATGCTTCACCCGCATTCAAGTTTGCCCTGAATTTATATTCTCTGACGGTGCTGTGGTTTTCACTTACTTCAGGTTTTCAGATTCATTAAAGTAGCAGGTGTTCGTGTTTAAATTAACTTTAGTGAATTCACTCCACGGTTTTGTATTTATTTGTATTTATATTTTTTATTTGTATACATTTTTAATAATTATTTTTAATATAAAACTTTTTAAAATAATCATTTATTTATTTATTTATTTTTCTTTTCTAATTTTCTGGTAAGAATAAACAGCTTTATGTAATGAAATCTAGTGCATTTTTTTTTCAGATAATTTTAGATTTTGAAAGTCTTTCATTTACTTCTAACAGCCATACTTTGAATAATTAAATATAATGAAATCACATAATTATTACAATTTATATAAATTATTGTCTCTTAAAATATATAACAAAGAGTAATGTGACATATAATGTAAAAAAAATACTTTCCAATATTGCTTGGTAAATAAATAATAATTTCTGATACGGTTTCTGACTGTATGGGAAGGTTGAATCTGTGCTGTTTTCCCTTCTTTTCCATTTGTGAAGTATAAATAATTAGCAGAGGGGAGGACGAGGCTTGAGACGCTGCGACAGCTCTCATGATTGAAAATATATTCCACACAGGAAGGAACTCTTCCCTGAGATATATCTCCATTGCTTCCCGTTGAACATGCACATTATATACATATATCAGGCTGGATTTATTTTTCAGGATCTTTAGGGAACCCTCTCGGTCAGCTTCCTCCAGGATGTGTATTCATATGTTGGAAAATAAGCCTGTGATGTTGTGTGAGGCCAAATGAAACTGAGAATCTGCTGTGCTGGAACAATCCACCATGTAATAAAACACCATTCATGCTCAATCTGTCAAACTTGGTGAAACCCAGTCAGAGCAGACTTCACACAATCAATCAGTTCAGTAAAGCCTTGCATGTTTCGAATCAAAGCTTTTATATTGCATTCTTTTTTAAACAAACTTTTTTAGTAATTTCTTTTGGAAAGCTTTAAACGTTTTCAGCACATTGCTAGGGTATTCTGGGAAGTGGTTATGTGATGCATATAATGTTTTCTTCACAGTAGTTAGAGTATTCTGGGTGGTGGTTATGTTATCTAGGCAGATTTACATTGTTGCTATTAGAGGTCGACCGATAATGGATTTTGCCGATAACTAGGTTGGGCCAGATCATAACCGATAACCGATTAATCAATTGATATGAAAAGAAACATAAAAAAACATAAAATTAAAAAGAAAAATGGTACTTGAACCATGAAAATGCACTGTACTTCGTAAATGAAATATGTAATTATTAATATATTCATTACTCTTTGATCATTCTTTTTAGGTCATAGTGCATTAACTAATGTTATCAGAAACAACTTTAAAATTAAAAAAAATATTATTCCTCTCAGCATTGACGGTAAGAATACTATTGTTTTTTTCTTTAATAATGCAGAATCAAGTAAGCAATTTAATTACTTTATAATGATATGAAAACATGTATTTCATCACGTCAAAACAAACTGCTAGGTTGTTAGGTCTACGTAACATAACTAGCCAAATTTCCAATTAAAAATAGCCTAAATGAAATCGAATGACCATATCCCAAATGTCAAAACTCATAATATGCAATTCCCGTAACTAAAGCACTTATTTTACAGTCACTGTTATGCAAATTGTAAACCACTATATCAATGTGATCATAAACCTTAACAGTGGCAGTCCTTCACAAAACTTAACATCTACCAGAGTTTTATCACAGGTAGAATCTTACAAATTTTAGTGCAAGCGTTTCAGTTAAATATGCAATATGTCAAGCCATTAAAAAAAAACAACCTGTGGCAACCCATTTAATCCCAAATTTTCCACAGACATTATGATTTCCAAATTATGTGTCATAAGTAGTAATAAAAAAAATGGAAATATATTTATGGAAAAGTTTGTGAAAATGTGTATTTTATGATAAGTCACAATTGTAACCAGTGGGATAATGTGTATACTGAATTAAAATATTTCTACACTCATCGGAATTCTTATACAGTATATCTCAGCCCAGTTATTAACACTATTTTAAACTCTTTACTATTACACATAAAAACCCTTATACAACACTGATAGGAATAATGAGATAAAAGACAAAAAAAAAGTTATTATCCCAGTGGTCACTATTGTTGCCATCAACATGTTCATTGGCCATCAACACTCAATCTTTGACCATTCAGTATTTGTAAATGCGTATATAAATACCAGTCACCTGAAAGATAATGTGCGACAAAAAAAATTGTCATATCTTTATGATAAAATACTTTGTTTTGGAGCTTTGATGCAGCCATCCTCTTCTCGTGGTGCGAACAGGAAGTAAACTGCTCTGGCCATTTGCTTTAACCACGTGACACTGCACATATTTAACTGAGACCCTTTTATATTTTCTATACAAGCAGGACATGCGCTAACACCAGTCAGTAGCATTTTTAGAGCTTTATAACTGAAACCCTTTTGGTAGCCCAAATCAGCGGGAAAACCACAGACTTGGCAACCCCGAAGGCATCAGAGAATCTGCCTCTAGAGGTCGCTCTCGATCTCATACTGTATAATGACAGCAACAGATGCAACCCAGAAAAAATATCAGTATGAATTTTTACCGATAATCGGTTGTTGCAGCAATCAACCGCTGCTGCCGATAAATCGGTCAACCTCTAGTTGATACTGTAGGATGCTATGAGTGACTGCTGTGTGTTATCTAGAGGATTGAAATGGTTGCTAGGGTGTATAAATGTTTGTGCATTGTGCATGAATCAAGCTTAATTTGCATGCATTCAGTTTGAGATGATGAATAGAAGTTTAGTTTTTCCACATCCAGTGTAACCGATACAGGTGCAAACAGCCGCTTCTGGTTCATATGTTCTCCTGTTCCTCCTTGGTCCTGATTAGAAATCTGCTCTCCAGTGTGCTGATCCTATAATTGGACTTGGAGATAATGACCCAAAGAAACAGAAGTCGCCAGCAAATCAAGCCTCGAACTTTGAGCTTTGATACGCGGGTTTGAATCTGGCTTTATAAGTTCCAGCTTGGCAGAGCTTTCACAATATCCTTTCTTTCTTGCCTTATTCTGTGGGTTTATTTCCAGTCAGTACGTGTTTCTGGGCCTGTATCTAGTTTGAGTCGTCTGTTTTCCTGAATCCAGCTCCGTCCCGTCTGGGACCTGTCTCCATTTCGCTTTTGTGTCCCGTTTAAATGCCAGACAAATGAAATGAGTTCGCCATAATGCAAATGCAAAAAAAAAAAACACGCATCAAAATACAAATTGTGTCGCATAGAGGATGGTGCACATCTGCTTTCAATTCTCCATTTCTTTTATAAAAAGGAAATTAAATGAGATATATAACAATCTACCACCCTGAGTGGCTTTGGATTTCGTCGGCTCCTTTCTTTTTACCCACAATGCAACTGTATGTATTGTCTTGCTGCAGTCGCTGCAATGCTTTCTCTTGTTTTCCTCTCTGTGGTTAAATAATGATAATTAATGGCGCTGTCTGTGGCGTTTGCAGGGCTCTGTTCATAAAGACACTTGTTATTTTTATATGTTGCCCGTGACTGGATCCGCCTTTCACTCCGGGATTGTGGTGACCTGATGGTTTCCTTCATGAAATACAGATCTCTGTTGGCAGAAACGCAGGATCCAGAGTCGTGTCCTTAAGTAATTACAATGATGTTTGTGTGTGACCACTTATTACTCCAACCAACCAAGTGCTTATGGGAGCTCAGAAGACATGATGTTAAACGCCCCATACAGTATGAAGGATACGCAACAGACTGAGAACAGCACTTTTAGAGTGTGTCAATGACAAATGGTCGTCATGAAGAGGATTCATGTTGGTTTTATGCATTTTTTATAAAGTTTTTAACAGAAGTTTTGATTGAATGGTTAACCGAGTAAAATTAATGCTGCTTTTTTTTTTTTTTTTTTTTTTTACAAATAATGTTTTTTTTTCTGCCTCAAATTTCCTCGTTCCGTGTGTTACCTGCCATTTTATTTTAATTATTTTTAAAATCTACTAGCATTTTCTGAGTGAGAATTATAAGTGTGCAAAAATCTCAGTCATTATTTTCAAAAAGATATCAAAGGTTTTGCATTGTAAAAATATTATTTTTTTTTATTAAAAAAAAGGTTAAAATCAGCTAATATTGAAAGCAGTAATGAGCATCATGTGTCATTTCTGTGATGAGGTGAAGGCCATGCATGTCACTGACCATACGGTACTTTAATATGATTTTGTCAAACAATTTTCTGAAAAATATATGCTGCTGTTAGGTGTCAGTAAAAAAAAAATTACTTTTATTTTGCAAGGACATATTAATTTATAATGTAAAAAAACAATATTTCATTTTTATTTTTCACTTCATATTCATCAAAGAATCCTTAAAAAATTAAATGCATCACATATGAAGCAACACAACATTGATAATAATCAGAAATGTTTCTTGAGCAGCAAATCAGCATATTTTCATGATTTCTGAAGATCATGTGACACTGAAGACTGATGCTGAAAATACAGCTGCGCATCACAGAAATAAATTACATTTTACAGTATATTCTTATCAAAAACAGTCATATTAAATTGTAATAATATATCACTTTTTTCCAGTATTTACTCTTAAATAAATACAGCTTTAGTGCACAGGACAGTCTTCTTTCAAAAACATGAAAAAAAATCCCTAACTTTGAATGGCAGTGTTTATGATTTCTGCATGATTATATGTATTTTCTGTGTCTTTTAAACCTTATTCATGCAAAAATATTTGAATCATAAAACATATTTGCAACCTAGTTGTTATACGGTTCGGAAATAAAATATGTGAACCATATAACAACTACTTTGCAGTCGTGTGGACCCTCACAATTACACCCCTGTGACATTTTTAAAGTCGAGCCTTCAACAAATCAGAATGCCTTTCCACAAATAGATTCATAAACCACTTGTTAACCACATTTGTTTTGTATCTGCGCTTCTAATAGATGAGGATGGTGTTTCATAACCCACAGAACCAGAAATACTTCGATTAAACATTAAAGAGGGAAAAAAGCAGCACATTCCAGACCGTGTCGTCTGTGAAACCGGAAAACAAGAGCCGGCCTTCTGCCTCTGTGGAACTGGAGCGCTAATTCTTACCAGATTTGCTTTTCTCTTGTGTTCCCCGACAGAGTGCCTACCGCAGGAACGGGATGACTTTCCTGGCCTGCTGAGGTGAGCGAGAGTCGGCGTCTCGTCGTTTGGACAGGAAGCACTGTGGGCTGCCACTAATCTGGATTGGACGCATTTTGTTTAGTTGGTGTTCATGTAAACTCTAGTAATATGAGTTTCCTGTTTTGTAAACGGGTTAAAGTTTTTTGTAGTTTTAGTCAGTTACAACCAATATTCCAGAACCATTTCAGCTTTTTTGATGATGATGATGTGTGTAACTACTTCCCGATGCTTAACTATTTTTATTTTTTATCTGTCTATGTCCGGAAAGTTAGATAATGCAAACCCATCTTCTTTTTGATGCTTTAATCCTTTTTTTTTTTTTTTTTCAGTTGCATAAACCTTGCTTTTGTAATTTTGTACCATTTTTGTTTGGATTTAGAGTATTAAATTTCCTTTTTCTTTTTTTTTTTTTAATTAAAAATCTTGGAATAAAAATGTGTTCCGTGTTCAAAAATGTTTAATTATTATTATTATTAATATATTATTATTAATATAGTCTCGCGTCAACGCAGCACGTTAACGCCGATAACTGCCCACCACTAATAAATATATATATATATATATATATATATAATATATTAGTGGTGGGCCTCGTTGACGCGAGACTCTTATCGGGCGATAAAAAAAAAATATCGCCGTTAATCTATTCTCAAAGTTGGGTTGGGAGTTGGGTCTATACTAAGCAAGCTATGATGACTTTCATTGATATTTTATATAACCGACTGGTTGAGGCCAGCCTAACGGACAGCGACACTGAACCGAGCTCTCTTCTGCGAAGTTCTCCTCAAAGTCCCTCCTGCACCCGAACGAACAAATTCAAATCGCAGTTTGAACAAACAACAAGATGTGAAAGAGCCCGATTCAGTACTCGCGGTGTTCTGGTGTTCAGGGCTCAGGCAGAGAAAGGAAATTATGCTCGAAAAAACAGTCAGTTATTTCTTAAGTGAACGTAAACAGTTGAGGAAAAAAAAGGGATGTGTATTATATTGGATGCGTTCATCGTCTCTTAAAGTGACCGCGCCTAATTTAGCCACTGGCTGCTGTAATGTTAATCCAAGAAAATGAAAATGAAAATCACTCACTGCTCCTGACTACTTTGTAGTTTTAACAGTCAAACCAAAAATTATTCAGACACCAGATATATATTTTTGATATATATAGCAAAACCGTAATAATGTGAGAAATGTTGAAGGTGTCTGAATAAATGTAGGTTTCATTGTATATTTCATTTTTACATTGAAGACTATCCAGTGCTTTTTTACATTTAATTATTTAGTTTCTGTACCTTGACACCTACAAACTTCAACATTGTGTAAATAGCACAAATAAATAAAAATAACCAAACATACAAATTAGACAATTTCAAACAGGGCCCACTGGTACAACCTTCACCGGGTCCGCGCTTGTGCAATGTGGAATTAGTTTACAGCTTTTTCAAGCAGTTTGTGATGCATTTTGGAAACAGGAGATGAGCCCTTTTCTAATGCACCACCTATCTTGATAAACCCCTTCTCAAAGACTTACTGTTTGTCAATTTTATTTGGGTAACACACATATTCTGAATGCCGTCGGCAGAATTCGAATAAGCCATTTTAATCTAGATTAATTTCAAGATCACAGTGAGATTAATCTAGATTAAAAAAAATTATCATTACCCACCTCTAATATATATATATTAGTTATTTTTTTGTTTTGTTTTTAAAGAAGGAAATCATGGTATTACCATGAAAAAAAAAACACGTGAAAACCATGACTTATTTACTTATGAATTTTTATTTTTTTATTTTAGAGAACAAGAAATTAAAAACCCTTAACTATTTTTTTTTATTATTTTATCCATAAGATAATTACAAAATAATAAATAAACAAAACAAAAAGTAATATTACAAAAAATAAACATACATATATATATATATGTGTGTGTGTGTGTGTGTATGTATGTATATTTTTTGTAATATTAATAAAACTATTACTTTCTACATTTTTACATATTTCTTTTTTTTTTATAAAATAATACAAATATTAGTAATAAATCAAAAATACTACTCCTATATATAATTTGTTTTTAAAACTAAAATTTTTGGTAAAATAAAATAATATAATACATTTTTGTTCAGGTTTGGAAAAACTTCTGTGTGTGTGTGTGTGTTTGTGTGTGTGTGTGTGTCACAGTCATGTAATGAAGATGATTAGATCATACGGTGTGGAGCCCTGCATGGTTTGTCATAATACATGTCCAAAAAATGGTGATATAAGAGTATTTTAGTTCTTTTTTCTTTTCTTTGTGAGAAAGACGACTGTTTCAGGTGGGCTCTACATAATAAAGCACATGAGCTGATTCTCCAGCAGTTCACTGTGCAGCACTGACTGAGCTTTACTAGACACAGGTCACACACACTCACACACACACACACGGGAGCTCATGTTCACTCTGACACTTATGAATGAGCGGACTGCAGCGGACTGTGGGGTGTTGAAGGGGACCTGAGGGTCAGCGTGGGTGTCATGTTTGATGGTAATGCCCTCTTATGACCCACGTCTGAGAAAACTGCTCCAATCACACGGCCAGTTGAAAACGCTCCGCCTATCTGAGGACTGTCAGCTTCTCTTAACCTTCATTGGTGCTGCTGCGGTGCACTGACTGGTTTTATGTGCAGAATGTGGTTTTTTTAAAGAAACTATTATGCACTAGATTCTGTATCGTCAGTACAACATCTGGGGTTTGATAAATAATAACACTGCTGCATCTCATGCAATGCTCTACTTGACCTTGTATTTCCAGTGTGACAAATGACCCAGTCTCTCACTTCATTAAACATGCAATGTGATGTGACAACAGTCTATCATAGTACGGTTTAATATTTGATATTTATTGTGGCATACTGCATACAATGGATTCAACTTGATGTATTGGTTTAAAGTTCTAGAAATGCAACTATATCATTTTTTTAGCAACTAACTTATGACAAATTATTTGTGTGTGTGTGTGTGTGTGTGTGTGTGTGTGTGTGCCAATCATTGGTTTAAAATGCTAAAATATATATATATATATATATAGTGTGTGTGTGTGAATTTTTGCATTTAAAGCCAATAATTGGTACTGTATATGTGTTAACACTTTTTTTTTTTAAATATTTAAATCAGCAAATTATTATTTTTTTTACTAATATCCTATCAATGCAAGTATATTATCTAATATTTGGCTTTTTAATTATTGTGTGTCAGTGTGTCAATTATAGCTATATATATATATATATATATATATATATAAATATACTCTCACAAACACTATTTTTTGTGGAGAGGTGCTATACAAATAAAACTATTTAAGTAATTAATCAAAACTGTTTAAAATACTATCTAACCATAATTTCTTACATTATTTACATTTTGCATATTTAAATTAGCTATTTTAATATTTGATATGAATAACAAAAATGAAGTTAATAGAAACTGTTCACTTTGAACCAATGTATTTATTTCATTTTAATTAAAGATTGAATTATGAATTATTGCATTTATGATTATTATCTTTATGTATACTGGCATTGCACTGCGAGCCTCAGATTGTATTAGAAGCACTGAGGTGATGTTTTCTTTCTCTTCAGGTGTGTTCACTCGTCTGCCATCGGCTCTGTTTGAGTTTAATCCAGTCTGATGTCTTCAGATTTAAGCAGATAATACTGATGTCTGTCCCGAATGCCTTTAATGTGTTCACATGTCTCTGTCATCACCTCATAAACGGCCCACAGTAAAATCCTCTATGATATTTCATGGTGTTCGGCGTACGCTCGACGTATTGATGTGTAGATCCTCGTAAATTCACCCATGTGAAATCCCAGAGCTTTTCTCTCGCAGGAGATGGACAGAGATTTATGGAGCTGAAGCGATCTGACAGGCTGCTTTTCTTCTTCAGGCTCACGTCGTGTGCTGTCAGATCTGCTCTGGAGATTTAAGATAGCACGCTCTCAGAATATGAATCTCTTACGGCATATTCGACAGGATTTCATTCACACAATGTGTGCCTGTCAACGTTTCTGACTATTAAACTGATCTAAATTAGAGCTGAGGCCTAGTGATTAGCACATTTGACACACTCCAGCTGTGCCTCTTAGAGAGAGAATGCACTTCAGATTATAATAATAATAATATTTCATAGTTATGTTAATAATAATAATCCTTATTATTAATGCGAAAACATATCCAAGGCTTATTGCTGGCAAAAACCACAATATGCTGCAAGACTCCAATGTTCAATAGACAACAATATATTAATAATTAGTGTTATTATGATTAATGGCAATAATAATAATACTCAAGACTTCTTGATTTTATACAGTAACAACAACCAGAATATACTGCAAGACACCAGTCTTCCATTAGTAATAATATATAGTTACTCATTAGGTACATTAAATAATATATGATTAATAATATGCCGCAAGACACTACCATTTAATAGATTGTTATAATAATAATAATAATAAATCGAGTTTTTAGTATCGTTGTTATTAATGATCGTACGCTCTAAAAAATGCTGGGTTATTTCAACCCAGCTTTGGGTCAGATATGGACTAATAAAAATTTTACATTCACTTTTTAACCCAAGAGTTGGGTTAGTCCAAATTTGACCCAAAGTTGGGTTGAAATAACCCAGCATTTTTTAAAGTGTAATTATACCCAAGACTTGTTGATTATTATGTACACCTGATATTAAAAAGGTATATTTATAGAACATTGGTGTGGTTTTCCTGGGAAAGAAAAATAAATAAAAAAATAATCACACGATTCCCGTAACTGAATGCTTTAGTAAAGCTGCTGTAAAGAGAAAAAAAAATATTTATTTAATTTTATTTTTCTAATTTTTTTTTTTTTTTTTTTTTTTTTTGGACTGTTGGCAGTGGTTCAGTCCTCGGTTTGAAGCATTAAAGTACCTGTTCCCAGCGGTCTGTGCGCTCGCGGTGACCCCGGTCTTTTGGCGGTCTCGCGCATGCGTCACGAGCGTCACTAACGCACACGTCCCGGTCTTTACGAGCCTCTTCCGGGAGCGGAGTCCCGCAGGAGTGTCACAGACAGCACACGGGGCTTGTGTCAGCTCATCTCTGCTCTGAGTTACAGCTCGCTCACCAGAACCTGCTTATCTGTGAAAGCGATGTGTCTCTGTCTGATTCTCATTCCAGACCACGGCTGAAGACATCGAGATCTTTACACATTTACATTTGTTCATTTAGCAGAGGCTTTTATCCAAAGCGACTTACAGATGAAGACAGTGGAACCAATCAAAAACAACAAAAATAGCAATGATATATAAGTGCTATAACAAGTCTCAGTTAGGTTAACACAGTACACGTAGCATGGGCTTTTAAATAATATAATAAATAAAAAGAAAACAGATAGAATTAAAAAAGAATAGAGCAAGCTAGTTAGAGGTCTTTACACATACACACACAATTGCACAATAAATGAAAAGAAAATAGAATACAAAAAAGATTAGAAAGGTAGTTAGATTTTTTTAAAGAATAGAATTATAATAGTGAGTGTTAAAGTTAGAGGGTCAAATAAAGATGGAAGAGATGTGTTTTAAGCCGATTCTTGAAGATGGCTAAGGACTCAGCTGCTCGGATTGAGTTGGGAAGGTCATTCCACCAGGAGGAACATTTAATTTAAAAGTCTGTAAAAGTGACTGTGCTTCTTTGGGATGAACAATCAAGCGCCGTTCACTTGCAGAACACAAGCTTCTAGAGGCACATAAGTCTGAAGTAACAAATTTAGGTAAATGGGTGCAGAGCCAGTGGTAGTTTTGTAGGCAAACGTCAATGCCTTGAATTTTATACGAGCAGCTATTGGAAGCCAGTGCAAATTGATAAACAGAGGTGTGAGGTGTATTCTTTTTGGCTCATTAAAAATTAATCTTGCTGCCGCGTTCTGGATTAACTGGACAGAACAAGAGCTTGAACAAGGAGTTGTGCAGCATGATCTGAAAGAAAGGGCTTGATCTTCTTCTTGAATAAAGCAAATCTGCAGGATCGGACAGTTTTAGCAATGTGGTCTGAGAAAGTCAGCTGATCATCAATCATAACTCCAAGGCTTCTAGCTGTTTTTGAAGGAGTTATGGTTACACATTAGTTAATTAGTTACACATATTCAGTATAACGTTGGTGTGCATGTTTGCTTTGCAGTTCAGGCGTTTATTGGAATTGGCTTTATAAATACGAGAAATATAATAATTCAGCAATATTAATGGGATAAGAAACACCTTACACCTTATTTTACATCATGGCAGCTATTTTCTGTGGAAGTACAAGACTTCAGATTCATTAGATGTGAACAACCATGAATAAGAAAGTGGAACTGGATATTACTGGATATTTGAAGTGGATATTTGCACTATATGTGTGTTTTTATTTACAATAATTAATAGCCTGAAGTGATGGTAAATACCAGATTGCAAAATCAAGACGCAGACTTTTTTTCTAGCGTTATATTATTAGAGTTATAATGCATCAAATACAGGCTTCATTCTTTCAATGCAAAACTCTAGTCTACACTGGCAAAGAAAACTTGTTAGAGTATTTTTCTAGTAGAAATATCTAAACATTATCAAGAAACATTAACTTGTGAAATTAATGTATCTTAACAATTGAGTGTGTTTAACTTTAAAACAAGACAAAATAAATGTGGGGTGTGATTTAAGGTTATTTTTCTAACCCTATTGACAGTTTTTCTTTTTAAATCATGATCTTAATTTTGATTAAAAAAAAATCATTTTTAAAAAACAATTCCAAATACCTTGTATCTTGAAATGTACATTTGTAAATGTTTATCTTGGAGAAAAAGACAAAAATAAGATTGTGTGTGTTATATCTCTGGTTGCAATATTATGAAAACATCTGAATATAATATGAATCTTGTTATAATTCATTATATATACAGGCTTCACAGAACATTAAAGATGTAATGAGCAAATGTGTTTGGTGTAGTAATACAATCTTTTCAGGAAGCTCCACTGGAGAATTTAGACTGAAGAAATATCGCTTGTTTATGAATATGAAATCATAAGCACCTGCTTTACATCATGTTCCCTGTTCCCAAATTAAATTTCTTCTGTAAACCTTTCAACCATTCGAGCACCAAAAAGCAAAGCAGATCCTTCGTATCCCAAACATAAAGCGTTTATAGTTATCAACCGCAAGTAAAACGAAGCAAAACCTGTCATTTAAGCTCAATAAAGCTCAACACTACATTGCTACATTGTGTGTTTGAACAACTGTTTATTATTCATACATTTCTATCAGATGTATTATAATAACATACATTCAGACCTGTTTTCTAGCTTTCACTGTGAAGTGAGAATAAACATGAAATTACAGCAGCCACATTTAATTGAAACTTAAATGTAAATGTATAATAAATCATAATGCATGGGTCTAGTTATAGTTATACATTTAATAATTATTATGCATTGAAACAAATGCTTAACACACCGCTTGTCGCAATGCATTATGCTTTTTAAATTAACATTTCACAAAAAAAATAATTTAAAAATAAAAACATTTGCTGAAACATTTTCTCACTCTCGGGTCATCCAAGATGTAGGTGAGTTTGTTTCTTCATCAGATTTGGAGAAATGTAGCATTGCATCACTTGCTCAGCAATGGATGCTCTGCAGTGAATGGGTGCCGTCAGAATGAGAATCCAAACAGCTGACAAAAACATCACAATAATCCACAGCACTCGAGCCCATCAGTGAATGTCTTGAGAAAATAAAAGCTGCATGTTTTTCACTGCAGGAAACATTGTTATAAATCACAGACTCATATTTTGGCCAGACGCAACGGCACCCATTCACTGCAGAGGATCCATGCCTTCAATGTCTTCAAAACTGATGAAACATCTTGAATTTTCATTTTTGGATGACCTATTCCTTTGAAGTCTTCAAGCGTTCACAAAAAGTTGTTTCTTAAGTTGTTCTACCCATGAGTGTTGTGAGATTGCATTTAATAATTTACGAAAACTTGCAGGCCACTTAGAAAGTGTTAACCTGAATGTATGTTATCATGGATGAACGCAGTGCATGTGTGTGCCGTGTGAAGGGGAACATGAGTGTTATGTAAACTGTGCAATCTGAGCGCTCCGAGTCCCACTGCATGCAAGAGCTCACATAAGAGCAGCATTGAGCAGCCGGAGTGATAAAAGACATGCATCACTGGATCTTTGTTCGTTTCAGCGTGTTCGGTTTACAGAGGGCCGCTCGCAGACGCCAGCACAGTGGCAGCGGCCTCGCTCTAATGAAAGCTGACAGACGTGACAGAGAGAAAGTGTCACAGCAGAGCTGAGAAAATAAACAGCTGCACATGAGAAACCCAAGCTGTGAGCGCCGGCTTTCTGACTCAGGTACATTTAATCACCTTTAATCCCATTATGTTCCTGACCAAAGACAAAACTGACAGATCTGGTTGATATGAATGAGGAGCTTTTTGGAACATATGCATAAACCAGAAAAGTCATTCTGCTTCTCAAGTAAATGTATCTTGATTTAACAATGTTTGCATATCTGTACCAGAAAACAAGGCAAACATACAGAATAAGTACTGTATTTTTTGCATGTATTAATTGTGTTGAAATATTTTCCAGAACTCAAAATGTGTCCAGATGCTAAACACATCGGACACCCCTTAAATTACTGTACTTTAGTCATTTGCAATTAGATGAGGTCTTTATGTTTAGGAGTCAGTCCTTTTCTTGTTCCCCCGTAGATCTCCTCAGTAAACCCATTTTTTATATGCATCCAGCATATATTTTTGCTTTCAATATGCATTCATTTTTATGTCCAAAATCACTTTAACATTTATTTGCATGAATGCATATTAAAGTGTATAGTGATCTGAGTCAAGTATCATAAAAAATCAAATGCACTATATGCGTCTCCTAAAGCTTCATGTGAATTAAACTGAATTGATATTGGCTGAAAATCTCTTTCATTACGGCTCTGAAATCTCAAAAATAGAAATCCGTACGAGTAAGAAATGAGATGACGGTGAGTAAATGTGACAGAATTTGTATTCAATTCCCTTCACTTGTCATATATACTCATCTTCTTTAACTAACTGCGTTTATTTGTTTGTCTAAATTGAATATCTAATCTCAGATGTGATTCGCAAACGTTTTGTCATCACAATGCATGATGAATTTTATCAAATGCATGTTTCCAATGATCATCTTTGGAGTTAGTTTATGAGTAACTGCACACAAACACTGATCACAGAACACGCCAGCACATGTCTGAAAGCATCCCAGCAGTGTGTCAGATAATGTGCAGCTTCCTCTGCGTGTTATTAAACGTCCCGTCAGAGCTTTATTCCTCGGCTCTGGATGATGTTGTGATAATTGAAAGCAGTCTTGAGTTGCTGATCAGATTCATTTCATCTGGAAGGATCTTTGCGTTTTGTCGTCGCCAGAATACGAGACATTAAACACACACTGATTGGCTGCTGTATCCTAATTACATATTTCTCGTTCCATGAATATCTGCTCTATTCAGTTGGGGGTCTGTCATAAGCGCTCAGTGTCTCTTATCGAGACCGTGTTGTCACAGACGACAGTGCTATAAAAATGGAGACAGTCGTTTTTTGGGAGGACTGACGCTCATCAAAAGCTCAGTGTCTGTCTTTCTGAGCAGGACGAGGTCGTGATCGCAGCGATTGGGCGTTTGATTTATTAGACACTCTGTGAAATGTGTCCTGCAGCACACAGACTGTATTTCACTGGAGACTGAACAACACGACTCCAGTAGAGACAGTGTAATTGTTGTTTTGAAACGAGGAAGAATGCAGAAAGCATCTCTCCTCTGCTCGCTACATCTTTTATTCATTTTTAGAAACTTTTTAATCCATCCGTCCCTCCCAAAACTGGAGAATCCACCCAAGTAATGGTTTTCAGATGTTTGCAATCACTAAGAATGAAGGATTATTTGAATTTTTTAATATAGATGTAAGAGTTTTCATGTTTTGGCTCAATAAGGCTGCATTGATTTAATCAAAAATACAGTAAAAACATAAAAATTGTAAAATATTATTACAATTTAAAATAAGTGGTTTGTGTTTGAATATATTTTAGAATGTAATTTATTCCTGTGATCAAAGTTGTATTTTCAGCATCATTACTCCAGTCTTCAGTGTATCTCATTCTAATATGATTTGCTGCTCAATAAATATTTCTGATTATTATCAATGTTGAAAACAGTTGTGCTGCTTCATATTTTTTTGTGGAAATAGTCATACATGTTGATGTATGAATAGAAAGTTCAAAAGAACAGCATTTATTTGAAATAGAAATCTTTTGCAACATTATAAATGTCTTTACTTTTACGTTTGATCAATTTATTGAATCTTTGCTGAAAAAAAAAAAAAGATCCTACTCCAATTTACACAGTAGTCAACATCTGAAGTTGTCCTAAGACAAGAACGGGTGTTGTTTTGGTTTTAGGACAACTTTTGATCCGCTTATGATGACCATACACAAACATTTTGTGTCGGGCATCGAGTGAAGTCATTGAGACACAATACTTGTTTCATGCCAAACGTTATAATTTCAGGGTCAACGTTTGTTCAAACCAAGGGAAATTAACTTGACTGTTGAGATGGTTGGAGAAAGAACATCTCTGCCAAAATAACTCCTAATGGATGTGTGTTTCTGTCCTTTTTCAGAGTATTTGGACTGCAGAGACGAGCTGAAATCCCAGATCTGGATGCGCTCCATCAGGCTTTGAGGAGTGAACGCATCACTTCCTGCACCAGACTTTTATTAGGCTGCACTCAAGGTTACCAAGTCTCACCATGAGCTTCATCCGTGTCCATGTTCAGCAGACACGGTGGCTCCTGTCGGCCTCGGACGTCACCAACTTGCCTAGCCTGCCAGATAATAACCGCACGGTTTGCGCAGGTCAGTTTTCATTCTGATTACAAATGAGTTGTTTTAAGACATCCTATGCACTTCTATCCGACTGCGCACGGGGAAGAAATAATGAAGAACGTCGGCTCCGGTTGCGTCTGGCCTCGGGAGCGTCACGATGCCATGAAGTCATTGCAATCATCTGGCCGTCTAGATCCAGCGTTAGCGCTCTTTCTCCAAGCGAAGTGAGCAATGTAATTTCTCAAACATTCCCAGTTGATGCTGTTGAGGTCATGATTATGACTAGTGTCTTTAAATGTCTGAAACACAAAGCAGATTCTTGCAACAGCCTCATAAATCATGGGGAAAGGTATTGACTAATGTGGAGTCTCGGAGGGGGGCGGAAAGCCGCTTGGGAAAAGCCGCAAAGGTTTTAATTATGGGCTCGTAAAATGTGTGACTTCTTGAAAAGGGGCGGCTTTTCCCTTTCTCGTTCTGCACAATCACTTTCCCTCGAACGCTTCTTCCCAACGTGGGTGCAAGTTTCCCATAAGTGACCCAGCAGAGCGCTTGTAAGGTCATGTTCTCTGTTCCTAAGAATAACCGGAGGAATTGAGCATCGTGCAGAGAACAACCTGGAAGAGTTTTTAACGTCTCCGTCCACCTGAACTGATCTAACGTCTCTTTGGATAAAAGTGTCTGTCAAATGCATTAATGTAAATGAGAAAATATGACCTAGAGTACATTCAGTGAAGGCACAATAGCTTCCATAACAGCTACTTCATTTATCAGCTTCGTTCAGTATTTAATATTTATATGTAAATGCAACACCCCTGTTTTGGCATCTCATTTATTCTTTATAAAAACACTAATAATTGAATAGCACTGATAAAAATGTAAATTGCATATCTCAAAATTAATATCCCGTTTCATAATTTACATTATAATGTTGTGTATGTAATGTAATGTAATAACTTGTAGCATTTAAAGCAACTGGTTTTAGTTACATTTTAGACAAAATAAACTGCAATTACTATGTAAATATCTAAACATTCTTAAATGAAGATATTCACTTTAAAAGATTGACTTGAGAAATATTTATTGTCTTATTTTCTGGGGGGGGAAATATATATATATATAATTATATATATATTATAAAAAATTACATATATAATTTTGAACACACACACACACACACACATATATATATATATATTTTATATTATATATATATATATATATATATATATATATATATATATATATATATATATATATATATAGAAGTAATTTATATATATATATATATTAAGTTATTAATATTAATATATATTAATCATAATTAATTATTTTTAAGCTTAAATCAAGAAAAATAAGTCAGCAAAATTAGCTTGTTTTCCTTTTTAATTAAGTTTATTTTTCTGACGCCACTGACAGATAATTTTCTAGTTTCAATCTTAATTTTTTATACATTTTACCTTTCTGAAGAATTAAGTAATTTAGCTTCTTAAGTAAATCTGTTGTGATTTAAGAAAGTGTATATATCCGTGCGCAGAAGTACAGACTTTTAAGAATTTTAGGATATGTACAACCCTAATTAAATGCATGCTGTAGCATCTGGATATGAACCAAAACCAGTTCTGCTTTACATAAACAGATGATTGCAAATGCTTTTATCAGCACTGGTATGATTTAATGTGTTAATAAGTGCTGCAGAAATGCCTGTACAGTGAGCACTTGCTCTGCATTGGCAAAGCGTCTGCATACTTGCATAATATGTTTCTTGTCTAAGGCCAGGAGTGAGTCCCTTCGGAGGATTCTTCACTTCGAGCCAAGCGCAGCGGGACGGAGGGTCACATGACCGGGCTAATAAACATGTCCAGAGCTCTCAATGGGTCACAGATGAGAAGGGGCTTTTAAAATACCTTCTCTCCGTTTTGGAGTGATGTGGCCGATAGTGGAGCGATGTACACAGAAGTTATTGAATAAAGCAGTCTTTCACTGAGCTCTGATTGATAAGGATCTCAGAGCAGAATGGACTGTGTGGATATAAACATAGCGTAGAGCCCCGGTGCATGATGGGATGTTGGTCCATATGGGCGTCAAATATTCAATGACCAACTGATGCCATTTTAAATGAACATCTAGATTGGTGTTTTTGGAAAAGCTTTGTTTGGATTGTCCATGAGGGGAATTTGATATTTAATATTTTGGTTGTAATCAGAGCCAACATAGGTATCCAAATATACAGTAACTTACTGTAACTTAGTGTTTGCGAAGTCAGCCAAGCTTATAATATTTAAAACTTAACTTAACCATGGTTTTACCGCATACAAAACAAAAAAAAACATGGTTACTATAGCCTAGTTAAACCATGATAACCACAAATTAATTATGGTTTTGCTACACTATCCATTGTTTAACAATGATAGGCTATTTGTAGTAAAACTGTGGTTATACAAATACGCCAAAAAACATGGATACTACACTTTTATTACAATAAAACATTAATTGGTTAACTCAAATGGAAAATTTTCGTTAGCTTAAAACGTTAAGCAACCACATAGCTAACCTAGCATCTCGTTTGTAGCATTCTTTCGCAGCTTCGCGTGACTCCGAAGTAGCTTGAAAGTGTTTATTATATTCCTAAAATCATAGAAATAGAAAGCTTATCCTGGTGTTTAACTGTACTTCGTGAAGCTTTGGGAAACTAACAAAGAAATGGCTTTGGAACTGATTTCATTTGAAGGATCGGTGGTTTGTAAAAATACGCGGACTTGTGGACACGGCTAATTGCGAGCTGAACAAAGAAGTGACGCGTATCATTCTCACGCTAATGAACGCCGCCGCGAGCTAGCCACTGTCAAAGCATGTGGGGCAAACTAAGACTATGTTTTTTCATCCGCAGCCTGACTAATTATACCAAAATAACAGCCGAGATGGAACAGCATAGCTTTTCTTCAGAAAGAGGGAGGATTTTTGCTTAGCTTGGCATTTGAAACGGCTTCTCGATATTTGACACCTCCGCGAGGTCTTTTGCCAAACTGAACCGTGTCCCAGAGCACAAATACAGCTCTGAGCACCTGGGTGTCTTGATGCTTGACAAGAAACAGACCACAGCCTAAAAAAAACCTTCAGCGAGCCTCTGTTTCTTTAAACAGGTGATCCCGGGACAGGCCGTGTTTAAAGTGATGTTGAGAACCCCTTCAGTAGATTAATAGTCTGCGAGGAATCGTGAATGTGCTTGAGTTTACTGTTACATGTGTTCGCTTTATATGTGTATATAATGTTAACTTTTATTTATTCTTTATATATATATATATATATTAAATTTATTGTCAAATTAAAAATATATAAAATATAATGGAATAAATTTTATATTATATTTTGTATTTATTATTAGAAAATTTTCTGTTAAGTATACATATTAAGTAAAACATATGAAATAACAGTTAAATAAAATATATAATTTTTTCATTAAAAAATTATAATAAATACATTAAAATAATTTAAATATATATAAAGAACTGTTTTTGTTTTATATAAAATAAAATAAAAAAATTTAATTACAATAATTCAATTGTTACATTAAATAAAATATCTAAAAATAATAATAATAATAATAATAATAATAATATATATATAGTATATATCTATACTATATCTATACTTAAATAAAAATATGAATTAAACTAAAATAATTTTTATTTTTTATTATTTGAACATTTTTTTTAGAATATATATAATATCCAAAATAATAATTAAATACATTTTGTAAAAAAAAAAAAAAAAATGTTATTTA
The DNA here is from genome assembly GCF_023724105.1 of Carassius gibelio. Taxonomy (NCBI): domain Eukaryota; kingdom Metazoa; phylum Chordata; class Actinopteri; order Cypriniformes; family Cyprinidae; genus Carassius; species Carassius gibelio. The sequence continues at coordinate 25,215,674 of NC_068387.1, forward strand.
TGAACTGCAAACAGATCAGATCATGGATGAACTATCATGTTCCAACTTTAAAAGTTACAGTTTGTGAATTACAATTTCATAACTCATAACTTGTTAATTTAACAGTTTATGTATTTACATGTTTGGCAGTTTATGAGGATGTTTATTTGTATTTTATTACACATAAAAACATCTGAAATTGATATTAACAGTTTTTCCTCTCAAACAACATATTTTTCAGAAGAGCGTGCATTAATATGATTCTTCTGAAGCATGTGTGAGAGTTCCTCGAGTCTGAACATCAAAGGAACAAATGACACACTGCATTCATTACGATGCTGAAATGTTCCTCATTAAACACTGGTATTAAAATGGAATTACTCAGCTGTAGATGTATGAAGTGAACAGTAAGATGAATCAGAGTTCGTGACGTGAATCATTTTCTCCTGGTTTACTGACCTCCTCTGAAGCAGCGGGAGATTCAGACTGGATGTGATGAACAGCTCTGATTCAACACTGTTACTCATGATGGAGGAAAACAATGTGGAAAGCATCTTCAGCATCATAAGAAGATTTTCGATTTTTAATAATCACACACCCCTTGTCAAACCTGAGTAAGAAAACCTGTTATGAAATGATTTGATTCAGCTATGAAGCAGCTATAGAGTCATCTTAAGTTTCAAAGTTTTCACCACGCACTTAATTCTTTGTGTAAAGCATGTCTCTAAATGTAATGTAGTCTCTTCTTCTGGCTCTTCAGATCAGATGTGATGAAGTCACCCTCCTCATCCTCGTCCATTAGCATCAAAACCTCTCATCATCACTGAACCTGACGGATGGAAACCACATGTTTGGAGCTTACACACTTCAGGAACGATTTCCTGTAGGAGAATAAGAGCGTGAGCAATTTGTAATCATTTTAAATGTTTTTATGCATTAGCTAATGGCTGTGTATTGATAAGATTGGAACAAAATATTTAATGAAGCAATGCAAATTCAATATTCATTTGTGCTTTTTAAAATCAATTTATATATTCATTTATTAATATATTCACACACACACACACACACACACACACACACACACACACACACACACACACACACACATATATACACCATATACACACATACACACACACACACACACACACACACACACACACACACACACATACACACACACACACACACACACACACACACACACACATATATATATATATGTATAAAATTCACTAAATAAAAATATCTCTATCTACTAATTATTTAATTAATATTTTATTACTTGTAAAAAAAATTACATATATAAAATAAATATAAAATATATTGATAATATATTTAATGTTTTTACAATAATAATAAAACTATTAAAACATGAAAATATACAAATACAACATTATAAAAACAATAATATGGGTGTATATATATAATAAAACTGGATTAAATCGATAACAATATTAAATTATTTTATACAATTACATCTATTTGATACATTTGTTTTTTTTTAAATCAAATATATTTAAATGTATACGCTAATCTAATATTATCAATTATTAATTTAATATATAATAATTATTTATTCAGCATAAAATTGAATAATTATTATAAATTGTAAATACAATAATAAACTTATATCGACACTAATAATGTTTATGTTAATATCTGTTACATTGATATAAAAATATTATTATCAATACTGCCTAATCAATATTGTTGGTATATATTCTTATAAATCAGAATGAATATAAATGTTTCATTTTAAGTTGTTATGATTATGCTAGAATATAGATCTTAAAGCTTAGAGATGGGAATGATTTTAATTTAATCATGACTCTAGTTTGACAATATCAAGTGTGAAAGTCCAGCTGCTTTCCAGTAACAGGAACACGTTTCAACTTTGGACTGTTTTCCTGTGTAATGCACTTCCAGTGATTGCTGATCAACTGCATTAGATCTAGATCTCAGTAATTATAAATGTCAAGAGAAACTCGCTCTCTCCCCGCGCTGATGACTTCAGCAGAAACACACGGACGCTGTTTTCTTAAATAGCCACAATGAGAGTTCAAGCCGTGTGGACTCAGCATATTTCATATCAGAACAAATATATGTTTTCAGATGTTTAGCGTGTTTTTTACATCTCCGAGGCCACATGTCCCGTGAATGAGTTGTATTCATTTCATCTACCTAATACATCAAGACACTTCTCGCAAAAAAACACGCACGCCTTCCAAACGCCGCCATAAAATAGTGTGAACATATTGAAGATCCATTACAACGCAGACCTTATTTTCAGATATTCAAATCAGGGGAGTGTGATGGAGGTGATTTACACCATTAAACCTGGTAAATCTGCCAGAGCTGGCAGAGGAGGACGCACACAGACAGACGCAAATCTATGCGTCTCTATCCAGACGCTTTTCCGCTCCTGGAAGCACAGCTCAAGGAAAACTGTGTGTGTGTGTGTGTGTGTGTGTGACCCACAGCATTCGCCACAGACCCTCTCGACTAACCCAAATGTTGCTCTGTAAGTGTGCAGGAAGCAAAGACCACACAGATCAACGGCCTTCCGTGTTATTCCCAAAATGAGGAATGTGATTCTGAGGCTAACACTTCCATTAAGTAGCTCTGAGTCTATTTTACAGCTGTGTTGAGGCTTTATTAACTGCTGGAGCTGGCTTGCGGCAGAACGCTGATTATTGCTTGTTTGTGTGCTCTTGTGTTCCTCCGGGTCAGTAAACCAGCGTTTCTTCACATGCATTTTTAAGACTTTGCATTGCTTCAAAATTCGTGTAGAGCCTAGTTGTGTTTATTTGATGTAGGAACTGTGGTCCACAGTGTAGAAAACTGTATTTGGCTTCACAGCAGGGAATATGTCTTATAAATGACCAATGAAAAACAGGCATGAAAAAACAATAATGCAATAAAAATGCATGCATTTTTTTTTATGCAGGCGATGTGTTTTTATTGCATTATTGTTTGTTTTTTGTTTGTTTTTGCACACACACACATGCATACACGCACACAATAAAAATTCAATTAATATAAACATTTTAAATGAATGCACATACATACATTATTAAATAAATTTTATTTTATATGCATCTAATATATTTAAATATATAATAATAATAATTATTAATTATTCAATGAATGTAAAAAATATAAAGAATAATTTGTTAATACAATAATATATATATATATATATATATATATATATATATATATATATATATATATATAATCATTATTATATTAATAATTGTTAAATTAATATATAAATATTAAACATAATAATACACATAAAAAAAACAATTTCTAAAATGTTCTTATCCACTCCAAAGTGATTTAAGTGTAAAAGATTAATGCACATCAGGAACATTATATATTCATTCATTTATTCACTCAATTCTTTAAGTAAATACATAAAATAAAAACACTTTCTTAAAACAGGACTTCGAAGTTATTATGAAAGTCTTATATGGTAGATAATATACCTTAAACATAAAATGATAGCATTAAATCATGCTCAAGCAATGCAATGGCTTTAAGTGATGTGATTGTGTTTAAGAGCTCAGTATCATCCAGTAGGCCTTCAGCTGACTTGGAAAACATTCAGATTTGGTCTTCGAAAGCAACTAAACTGCTTGTTGAACGTTTCATTAATACTCATAAAACACTGCGTGTCGGTTGAAGCGCTGCACAGAGCTTTGCTTCTTGTTCAGAATTCACGTAATACATTGCTGACACTGTGAAATAATATTTCCATGAGATATCGTACACACAGATAAAGTTTAAGAGCTTGGCTGAACCCAGTTTCCAGATGCACTGAGGGACAGCATCAGGATGACTAGGAGAAGAGCGCCACCTACTGCAGAGGAAAGCATTGGGATCTAACATATTCATGCATATAACTCAGATATTGTCATGCTTTCCTGTTTGTCCATGACTCCTCGAACTATTATATGGAAGCCTATTTTCATAATTATGACATATAAAATCAAAACTCACAGACATTTGTTTTTGTCTAATTTTGGCATTATATCTCATAATTTTGACATTTTATTTATTATTGTTATTTTGTTATCATTGTGACTGTTTATCTCATAATGACATCTTTGTGTCTCATAATTGTTTTTGCAATAATTTCACCTTTATATGTAATGATTATGACTGTTGACAAACAACATATAAAATACATACTGTAAGACAATACACATTAATTTGCTATTTTATAATATTAGTTTATGATGATTTTCTTTATGGAAGTCTATTTTCTAAATCATTATTATGATATAATTAAAAATAACAAAATTGTGACATGCTTAGTTGAATTTTTTTCGTAATTATTATGATGCTTTTGTCATAATTATCACTTTTTATGTCATAATTATTAGTACTATTATTAGTAGTTGTATGTCGTTTTATCTCATTATCATTTTGTCATAATTATTGTCATCATTTTAACTTTTTTTTTCCTAATCAAATTTTACTTTTAAAACCTTTCACCTTTTTTTGTAACTAATTTTATTTGACATAATTTTGACTTATGTCATAATTATAAATTGTTTGTTTGTTTATGGAAGCACATTTCCTCCAAGAAAAATCTTAATTATGACATATTAAGTAGAAATTGTGAGATACCAAAGTCATAATCATGAAGTAAATTTCTACCTCATATTTTACTTTTAAATGCTTTTAAAAAACTTTTAGTAAACTATTTATGT